>NC_059196.1:39060952-39068452 GCF_020615455.1 Coregonus clupeaformis
CCGCTCCCCTATTTGGCCTAGATACAATATTTGTTGTTTATGTATTGATACACTATATATAGAAAAGTATGTGGACACCCCTTCAAATTAGTGAATTGCTGACAGGTGTATAAAACGAGCACACAGCCATGCAATCTCCATAGCAGAACATTGGCAGTAGAATGGCCTTACTAAAGAGCTCTGTGACCTTCAACGTGGCACCTTCATAGGACGCCACCTTTCCAACAAGTCAGTTCGTCAAATTTCTGCCCTGATAGAGCTCCCCGGTCAACTGTAAGTGCTGTTATTGTGAAGTGGAAACGTCTAGGAGCAACAACGGCTCAGCCATGAAGTGGTAGGCCACACAAGGTCACAGAACGGGACCGCCGAGTGCTGAAGCGCGTAGCGCGTAAAAATAATCTGTCCTCGGTTGCAACAATCACTGCCGAGTTCCAAACTGCCTCTGGAAGCAACGTCAGCACAATAACTGTTTGTCAGGAGCTTCATGAAATGGGTTTCCATGGCCAAGAAGCTGCACACAAGCCTAAGATCACCATGCGCAGTGCCAAGCGTCGGCTGGAGTGGTGTAATGGAAACGCGTTCTCTGGAGTGATGAATCCCGCTTCACCATCTGGCAGTCCGATGGACAAATCTGGGTTTGGCGGATGCCAGCAGAACGCTACTTTCAGCATGACAATGCCCCCGTGCACAAAGCGAGGTCCATACAGAATTGGTTTGTCGAGATCGGTGTGGAAGAACTTGACTGGCATGCACAGAGCCCTGACCTCAACCTCATCGAATACCTTTGGGATGAATTGGAACGCCAACTGCGAGCCTAACTGCCCAACATCAGTGCCGACCTCACTAATGCTCTTGTGGCAGAAAGGAAGCCAGTCCCCGCTGCAATGTTCCAACATCTAGTGGAAAGCCTTCCCAGAAGAGTGGAGGCTGTTATAGCAGCAAAGGGGGGTCCAACTCCATATTAATGCTCATGATTTTGGAATGAGATGTTTGATGAGCAGGTGTCCGCATACTTTTGGTAATGTAGTGCGTGTAGGCTATGTGTACTGTTTTAAATGTATGTAGTTCTATATATATGTACTTCTGTCCTTGAGCTGCCCTTGTCTATTAATGTTCTGTATTATGTCATGTTTCATGTTCTGTGTGGACCCCAGGAAGAGTAGCTGCCGCTTTCGCAACAGCTAATGGGGATCCTAATAAAATACCAAATACTAAAATGCCTGCCTGTCTGTCTGCCTCCTCCATGTGGGAATAGAGTAAGAGATGACAGAGATGACAGGCGGTATCTGGTTCACTGGTGTAGAATGGAAAGTAAAAGGACAGGAAATAGATCTATATTGGTCTTGGATGTACTGAACACACAAACCTAAAATAAGTAGAGTGGTGACTGTGGGTGACTGTGGGTGACTGTGAGTGACTGTAGATGTATATCTGCGTGCATGGAACTGTGTGTCCTTAGGGATGGTCAACCAGGAAGCTGCATTTCTCCTCAGTGCGGTTCTGTGTGTGTGTGTGTGTGTGTGTGTGTGTGTGTGTGTGTGTGTGTGTGCGTGTGCATGCAACTACGTGTGTGTGCATGTGCGTCCTTACCGGTGGTGCAGCCAGCCAACCGTACTTGTCCTCAGTGCGGTTCATGTCCCGGTCAAAGTTATAGAGCTGTCTGTAGCGGAGGTGGTCAGCGTCCAGCAGATTATACTGACGTCTGGCATAGTGGTAGCTCTCATCATTACCCTTCCTAGGGAAGTCCAGCCACTCTGGGTGGCCAAACTCATTACCTGAAGAAAAGACAGAAAATCATTTTAGGATGAAGAAAAGACAGGGAATGTTTAAAAGGGGCAATCTGAGAATGGTACATCCATTTTTGAACATTTAAATTAATTATAGAGCCATTGATTCTTGAAGAATATAATCTATAAATGCCTCATGAGTTTATTTAAACTGTTTTACCCTATCATAACCCAAAATAGAAGCATTAACCCATAAGAGTCATAAGAAGGAATTGTTTTAATAAGGTCATCCCATGGATCATTTAGCTATTTGATTTGGAAATTTAAGACCCCTTGAAGTATCCAAAACATATATACAGTGCATTCGGAAAGTATTCAGACCTCTTGACTTATTCCACATTTTTGTACGTTACAGCCTTATTCTAAAATTGATTATATAAATGTTTTTCCTCATCAATCTACACACAATTCCCCATAATGACAAAGCGAAAACACGTTTTTAGAAATGTTTGTAAAAAAAACTGAAATCTTATTTACATAAGTATTCAGACCCTTTGCTATGAGACTCGAAATTGAACTCAGGTGCATCCTGTTTCCATTGATCGTCTTTGAGATGTTTCTACAACTTGATTGGAGGCCCCGTGTAGCTCAGTTGGTAGAGCATGGCGTTTGCAACGCCAGGGTTGTGGGTTCGATTCCCACGGGGGGCCAGTATGAAAAAATAAAATAATGTATGCACTCACTAACTGTAAGTCGCTCTGGATAAGAGTGTCTGCTAAAATGACTAAAATGTTTTAAAACATTTTAAAATGTAAATTCGATTTATTGGACATGATTTGGAAAGGCACAAACCTGTCTATATAACGTCCCACAGTTGACAGTGCATGTCAGAGCAAAAACCAAGCCATGAGGTCGAAGGAATTGTCTGTAGAGAGCAGAGACAGGATTGTGTCGATGCACAGATCTGGGGAAGGGTACCAAAAAATGTCTGCAGCATTGAAGGTCCCCAAGAACACAGTGGCCTGAATCATTCTTAAATGGAAGAAGTTTGGAACCGCCGAGACTTTTCCTAGTGCTGGCCACCAGGCCAAACTGAGCAATCGGGGGAGAAGGGCCTTGGTCAGGGAGGTGACCAAGAACCCGATGGTCACTCTGACAGAGCTCTAGAGTTGCTCTGTGGAGATGGGAGAACCTTCCAGAAGGACAACCATCTCTGCAGTACTCCACCAATTACATTTACATTTACGTCATTTAGCAGACGCTCTTATCCAGAGCGACTTACAAATTGGACCAATCAGGCCTTTATGGTAGAGTGGCCAGACGGAAGCCACTCCTCAGTGAAAGGCACATGACAGACCGCTTGGAGTTTGCCAAAAAGGCACCTAAAGACTCTGACCATGAGAAACAAGATTCTCTGATGAAACCAATATTGACACTTTGGCCTGAATGCCAAGCGCAACGTCTGGATGAAACTTGGCACCACCCCTACGGTGAAATATGGTGGTGGCAGCATCATGCTGTGGGGATGTTTTTCAGTCAGGGACTGGGAGACTAGTCAGGATCGAGGGAAAGATGAACGGAGCAAAGTACAGAGAGATCCTTGATGAAAACCTGCTCCAGAGCGCTCAGGACCTCAAACTGGGGCGAAGGTTCACCTTCCAACAGGGCAACGATCCTAAGCACAAAGCCAAGACCACAGCCATCTGACCATAACTCTATCCTCCTGATTCCTGCTTATAAGCAAAAACTAAAGCAGGAAGCACCAGTGACTCGGTTAATAAAAAAAGTTGTCAGATGATGCAGATGCTAAGCTACAGGACTGTTTTGCTAGCACAGACTGGAACATGTTCCGGGATTCTTCAGATAGCATTGAGGAGTACACCACATCAGTCACTGGCTTCATCAATAAGTGCATCGATGATGTCGTCCCCACAGTGACCGTACGTACATTCCCCAACCAGAAGCCATGGATTACAGGCAACATCCGCACTGAGCTAAAGGGTAGAGCTGCCGCTTTCAAGGAGCGGGACTCTAACCCGGACGCTTATAAGAAATCCCGCTATGCCCTCCGACGAACCATCAAACAGGCAAAGAGTCAATACCGGACTAAGATTGAATCGTACTACACCGGCTCTGACACTCGTCGGATGTGGCAGGGCTTGAAAACTATTACAGACTACAAAAGGAAGCACAGCCGTGAGCTGCCCAGTGACACAAGCCTACCAGACGAGCTAAATCACTTCTATGCTCACTTCGAGGCAAGCAACACTGAAGCATGCATGAGAGCACCAGCTGTTCCGGATGACTATGTGATCACGCTCTCCGTAGCCGATGTGAGTAAGACTTTTAAGCAGGTCAACATTCACAAGGCCGCAGGGCAAGTTGGATCACCAGGACGTGTACTCCGAGCATGTGCTGACCAACTGGCAAGTGTCTTCACTGACATTTTCAACATGTCCCTGACTGAGTCTGTAATACCAACATGTTTCAAGCAGACCTCCATAGTCCCTGTGCCCAAGAACACTAAGATAACCTGCCTAAATGACTACCGACCCGTAGCACTCACATCTGTAGCCATGAAGTGCTTTGAAAGGCTGGTCATGGCTCACATCAACACCATTATCCCAGAAACCCTAGACCCACTCCAATTTGCATACCGCCCAAACAGATCCACAGAATATGCAATCTCTAATGCACTCCACACTGCCCTTTCCCACCTGGACAAGAGGAACACCTACGTGAGAATGCTGTTCATTGACTACAGCTCAGCGTTCAACACCATAGTGCCCTCAAAGCTCATCACTAAGCTAAGGATCCTGGGACTAAACACCTCCCTCTGCAACTGGATCCTGGACTTCCTGACAGGCCGCCCCCATCATTAAGTTTGCTGACGACACAACAGTGGTAGGCCTGATCACCAAGAATGATGAGACAGCCTAAAGGGAGGAGGTCCGAGACCTGGCCGTGTGGTGCCAGGTTAACAACCTCTCCCTCAACGTGATCAAGACAAAGGAGATGCTCTGGCACCCCAATGGTGCCAGAGTGACCCCAATGGTGGAACAAGCTCCCTCACGACGCCAGGACAGCGGAGTCACTCACCACCTTCCGGAGACATTTGAAACCCCACCTCTTTAAGGAATACCTGGGATAGGATGAAGTAATCCTTCTAGCCCCCCCCAAAAAATAAAATAAAAAAATAAAATAAAAAAAATTGTTGTAAAGTGTTTAACCCACTGGCTATAGGGTGAATGCACCAATTTGTAAGTCGCTCTGGATAAGAGCGTCTGCTAAATGACTTAAATGTAAATGAGATGATTGTGGACTACAGGAGAAAAAAAAGAGGACTGAGCATGCCCCCATTCTCATCGACGGCGCTGTAGTGGAACAGGTTGAGAGCGTCAAGGTTGAGAACACCAAGACAATCGTGAAGATGGCACGACAAAGCCTTTTCCCCCTCAGGAGACTGAAAATATTTGGCATGGGTCCTCAGATCCTCAAAAAGTTATACAGCTGCACCATCGAGAGCATCCTGACTGGTTGCATCACCGCCTGGTATGGCGACTGTTCGGCCTCCGACCGCAAGGCACTACAGAGGGTAGTGCGTACGGCCCAGTACATCACTGGGGCCAAGCTTCCTGCCATCCAGGACCTCTATACCAGGCGGTGTCAGAGGAAGGCCCTCAAAATTGTCAAAGACTCCAGTCACCCTAGTCATAGACTGTTCTCTCTGCTACCACACGGCAAGCGGTACCACAACGCCAAGTCTAGGTCGAAAAGGCTTCTCAACAGCTTCTACCCGCAAGCCATAAGACTCCTGAACAGCTAATCATTATTACCCGGACTTTTTGCACTGCCCCCCCACCCCCACCCCCCTCTTTTACGCTGCTGCTACTCTGTTAATGATTTATGCATAGTCACTTTAACTCTACCCACATGTACATATTACCTCAATTACCTCGACTAGCCGGTGCCCCCGCACATTGACTCTGCACCGGTACCCCCCTGTATATAGCCTCCCTACTGTTATTTTATTTTACTGTTGCTCTTTAGCTATTTGCTTTAATTTTTTTTGCTTAACACTTAAAAAAATAAAAAAAATAAAAAATGCATTGTTGGTTAAGGGCTTGTAAGTAAGCATTTCACTGTCATGTCTACACCTGTTGTATTCGGCGCATGTGGCAAATCAAATCAAATGTGATTTGATTTGAAGACAACGCAGGAGTGGCTTCGGGAAAAGTCTCTGAATGTCCTTGAGTGGCCCAGCCAGAGCCCGGACTTGAACCCGATCTAACATCTCTGGAGAGACCTGAAGATAGCTGTGCAGCGACGCTCCCCATCCAACCTGACAGAGCTTGAGAGGATCTGCAGAGAAGAATGGGAGAAACTACCCAAATACAGGTGTGCCAAGCTTGTAGCGTCATACCCAAGAAGACTCGATGCTGTAATCGCTGCCAAAGGTGCTTCAACAAAGTACTGAGTAAATGGTCTGAATACTTATGTAAATGTATTATTATTATTTTTATTTATTTTTTTATACATTTGCAAAAATATTATTATGGGGTATTGTGTGTAGATTGATGAGGGGGAAAAAAATAAATACTTTTTTTTAATCCATTTTAGAATAAGGCTGTAACGTAACGGGGTATGAATACTTTCCAAATGGACTGTATGTCTGAGAGATATAAGAGAGATCAGGAAACTTTTTTGTGTGTTTTTTGTTTTTCATGTTTGTAACCCCTTATTTTTGGCACTAAACACTCTAATCCCAAGTCTAAACAAGGGAAGCTTCTACTAAGCTATATATAATTGCTTTAAGATGTTTATCGTTCAGATTTAAGAAGGTCATACCAAGGATCATTTTGCTATTTTATTTTGAATTTTAAGACCCATTGAAGTATAAAAAAAATATATTCAAAAATTATTTGATGAAAATTTGAATTTGGCCTTACTGCTATTAACCCATACAAATACATTGAATAACAGTTTCACTACATGGAACAACAGATAGTCCCCCCAAAAATGATCTACAGGAAGTTCGTTCTGAAGTGTGTGATGTCACGAGAGGCTGTGTCCTGGAGGGACGTTACATCCCCCTGAGGTGGCTGCAAACCCAGACAGCTATGGCTCCATCTGCTGGTATGGTCGGGAACTCCACCCCTCTATGGCCAATCTTCCCACGCAGCTGAAACAAATGAGGAGCTGATGAGCTGAAGGTTTGGGAAGGGAAGAGACACAGTCTCCAACCTGGGCTCTGGAGGACAATAGTGCTGCACGTCCACTTCCATGAGGAATATAAGGATTTGGAGACACTTACCTTTGGGAAATACTCACCTTTGGATATATGCACCTGTGGAAATACGTGAGAGACATTTGGAAGGACTTTTTGCTGGGTTGGCCACTAGCTGCAACGTGGACTACAGTAAGGCTGGGGAAAAGTTATCTGAGCGAGTGAGAATTATGATTTTGGATGTGGAAGAGACATCCCTGAACTGTTAACCCTTAAAGAGCCACAAGAGAACAGAATTTTGTTATATTTTCGTTAATTTCCCAAGACCTATAATAAAATCCTTGTTTTGTTTGAACCTTGTCTCCTTGCACTACTTGAGCAATCCCGCTGAAAGCTGTGTAGCCTCTCGTGACGTCACAAGTGTCTGTCCTATATCTTAGAGATATAAGAAAGATCAGGAAATATTTGTAATTTTTTTATACATGTATTTAACCCCATATTTTTGGCACTAAACAGTCTCCATATATACTTCCATTCATTTTTTCA
>NC_059196.1:39073452-39103452 GCF_020615455.1 Coregonus clupeaformis
ACATCTACAGTGTTCAGGATGAGGTAGGCCCATCTAGTGTTCAGGATGAGGTAGGACATCTACAGTGTTCAGGATGAGGTAGGCCCATCTACAGTGTTCAGGATGAGGTAGGACATCTACAGTGTTCAGGATGAGGTAGGCCCATCTACAGTGTTCAGGATGAGGTAGGACATCTACAGTGTTCAGGATGAGGTAGGACATCTACAGTGTTCAGGATGAGGTAGGACATCTACAGTGTTCAGGATGAGGTAGGCCCATCTACAGTGTTCAGGATGAGGTAGGCCCATCTACAGTGTTCAGGATGAGGTAGGCCCATCTAATGTTCAGGATGAGGTAGGCCCATCTACAGTGTTCAGGATGAGGTAGGCCCATCTACAGTGTTCAGGATGAGGTAGGCCCTCTACAGTGTTCAGGATGAGGTAGGACATCTACAGTGTTCAGGATGAGGTAGGCCCATCTACAGTGTTCAGGATGAGGTAGGACATCTACAGTGTTCAGGATGAGGTAGGCCTACAGTCATCTACAGTGTTCAGGATGAGGCCTACAGTCATCTAGAGCAGTGGTCAGGCCTCGAGGGTCTGTCGTTACCAGTTTTGTCTTGGCGTGTTGCAGATACTTCAAGAGACTGGAAGTTGTGTTTCTAGCAGTGGAGCGATGAAGAAGTGCTTCTCTCCTGGACCGTTTACATGTTCCAGTTATATTCTGGTCATGTTGTCCTACCAGATCAAAGTAATGGGAGTACTTCCACGCTGATAAACTCAATGTAGTAGTAGTAAGTGTGTGTAAACAGGAAGTTGGTGAGAGGACGTCAGACTCAGGACGAAAACTATTAGAATCTGGGGCGGGGGGATTTTTTATTTTTTTTTACATTGAGCAGAGGGAATAATATCAACACAGATATTTCTTTGGATCAATAACTGTAATAGGAAGGGAATGACAGGAAAAGCAAGGAAGTAACGATGCCCTATCTTTGATCAGTAACTGCAATATTATTACTTTAACACGCTACTTTGTAATGCTTTACCCCCAACACTGATTATGACAGAACATCACAAAGAGCTCCACTGAAACAATACAACATGAACAGAGAATCATAGTCAGATATAATAGAGGAAACCTTAATCTACTCCAACTTGTGTCAAACCGTCCTGCATGCAGACATTGATTGCCATAATAATGAAGTATAGAGAGAGGAAGCTCAGGGAAAGAGAAATGGAAAAATAGAGTTCTGCAATGAACAACATAATAAAGTTGAGTGACTTAAGGCATTTCTCTCCTTCCAGTCACAAACAACCAAACAGAAACACCAGCTGACTCGTCTGTAGCTCAATTGGTAGAGCATGGCGCTTGTAACGCCAAGATAGTGGGTTCGATCCCCGGGACCACCCATACGTAAAAATGTATGCGCACACATGACTGTAAGTCGCTTTGGATAAAAGCGTCTGCTAAATGGCATATTATTATTATCAGGAATGAATCACACTGCCAGGAAGTGGAGGAGACCATGGGATTCTAGAACCCCTGCTAATTCTATTAAAACTCTAAACAAACTCAGACGTCCCTCTTACAAGGTCATATTGTTCTACTCAGTCTGTCGGTCTCCGTCACCTCCGTCTCTCCATCACCTCCCTCTCTCCGTCACCTCCCTCTCTCCGTCACCTCCCTCTCTCCGTCACCTCCCTCTCTCCGTCACCTCCCTCTCTCCGTCACCTCCCTCTCTCCGTCACTTTCCTCTCTCCGTCACCTCCCTCTCTCTGTCACCTCCCTCTCTCCGTCACCTCCCTCTCTCCGTCACCTCCCTCTCTCCGTCACCTCCGTCTCTCCGTCACCTCCCTCTCTCCGTCACCTCCCTCTCTCCGTCACCTCCCTCTCTCCGTCACCTCCCTCTCTCCGTCACCTCCCTCTCTCCGTCACCTCCCTCTCTCCGTCATCTCCCTCTCTCCGTCACCTCCCTCTCTCCGTCATCTCCCTCTCTCCCTCTCTCCACCCTCCCCATGAAGCTTAAAATCACCAGTTCTATGTGGTCTGGCTACGCCCCCAATTGGCACCCCTGTTCCCTACGTAGTAAACTACCTTTGACAGGGGCTAATATCCAATAATCTAAGACCTATAGGAATGCCTAGGTGCTAAGGAACGATTTAGAAGTCAGCTATAAAGTTTCCCAACGTACCTCTGTAAAACTGATGAAAGAACTACGCCTGTTGAAAACAGTATACTGTGGATGAGAACAGTACGTAATATTTGTAGGACAAGCACACAGTGCTACACAAATTAAAACAAATAAACCACTAACAGACTCCCAAGGACTGTTTTGAATAGTAAGTAACTATACCACTGCATAGGCTGATTCTACTGACATAACCCCTGATAAAACAAGGACAGTTTCTGTTTCGACCACAGTTTCATCAACTACCTGGCACTACTTCAAAATGTATTTAAATCGATGAAGTGTCTCTGGAGGCTGACTAGCCCTCTCCCACTCTCTGTGTTGGGGGAAGCTGTTTGTTTTCACTGAAACCTCCTCTGATCTCAAGAGGAATCATGCATTAACTAGGACTTGAATACGTTTTTTTTTAAGCCACAGTGCTTGCAAAAATAAAAAAGAATATTACATTTTTTTGCTAATGCTTTTACTATTTGCCCACCCCCCTGAAGACCACTTTCACCTGTTTCTATTGGCAACCATTTGTTACCCTGGATAGCTTCCAGACTGAGAATTTCAAAATTGAAAAAACAAAACATCAGTGGTTTTCTGGTGTTAGCTCCATCTCAACATGACATTGTTTTCTGGTGTTAGCTCCATCTCAACATGACATTGTTTTCTGGTGTTAGCTCCATCTCAACATGACATTGTTTTCTGGTGTTAGCTCCATCTCAACATGACATTGTTTTCTGGTGTTAGCTCCATCTCAACATGACATTGTTTTCTGGTGTTAGCTCCATCTCAACATGACATTGTTTTCTGGTGTTAGCTCCATCTCAACATGACATTGTTGAATGTCTTCCAGAGATTCTCTACTTTGCCAGCTCTTCCATTCACCCTCCCTCAGTGAGGATGGACAGAGGTAGGGGGGGGGGGAGGAAAGGAGGAGAGGAAAGGAGGGTGACTCTTTGCCAGCTCTTCCATTCAGCCTCCCTCAGTGAGGATGGAGAAGGCAATGGGTTTACACAAGATTATGTCAGGCAGCTTGCCTTGGCTGGCATCTACCGCTCCTCTCCTGTCCTCTCGGCTTCTCTCCTCCTCCTTCAGCAGAGGAGAGAAGGTCAACAGTAATTAGCTGGCTGAGCTGAAGCCCGTGTGTGAATCAATGGGAGTGATTCTGACACACGGCTCAATAGAGGAAACTACTGGGTCAGGGAGGGTTTTAAACACACGGTGAAAAACACGACAGACGTTGTACTAATGATGAATTGTGTACTGTAGATTCATTTTCGTTGTAACATTGTGTACTTGACCCTCAATCTGACCACAGATCACCACAGCGAAGCATAGAAACGGGAGAACAGGAAACAAGGATGAGAAAAATAGTAATGATCGAGGGCTGAGGGAGTTGGTCTGGTGCAGAATTGGCTGAATTTGTACCTATTCCCTATATAGTGCACTACTTTTGACCAGATATGGAGAGAGAGAGAGAGAGAGAGAGAGAGAGAGAATACTCGGGTTGGATGAGTAAACATTAACATTCAACCCTTAAGCAACGGTGAAGCTGCAAGGTCATCTGCTGCAAGGTCATCTGCTGCAAGGTCATCTGCTGCAAGGTCATCTGCTGCAAGGTCTGAAAGTCAGGGAGGGAGTGACGAGGGCTTCCATTCTCTGCTGCGTCCCAAATGGCACCCTATTCCCTACATAGTGCACCTCTTTAGACCACATCCCTATGGGGTCTGGCCAAAAGTAGTGCACTATCAATGGAATAGGGTGCCATTTGGGACGCTGCAGCCTCTGTCTGTCCTCCTGACGATGTGACCCACTGAGGCGTTTCATTACCGTCATGCCGTTCACCTCGGTAACGCATTTTACCCTCACTGCTACCTGCCTTTATGTCAATGACACTCTTACCACCTTTACAGTATCCATCTCTTTCTTTTTCTCTCTTTACGCCTGGCAACACTGATGCTCTCTCCCCCTCCTTCCCTCTCTCTCTCCCTCTCTCTCCCTCCCAACTCTCTCCCCCTCCTTCCCTCTCTCTCTCGCCCTCTCCTTCCAACTCTCTCCCCCTCCTTCCCTCTCTCCCTCCTCCCAACTGTCTCTCTCTCCCTCCTTCCCTCTCTCCCCCTCCTTCCCTCTCTGTCCCTCCCAACTCTCTCTCTCTCTCCCTCCCGACTCTCTCCCCCTCCTTCCCTCTCTCTCTCCTTCCCGACTCTATCTCCCTCCCAATTCTCTCTCCCTCCCTCGCAGCACGTTGCTGTTTGCTGTTGCCCATGTGTAAATAGATGAGCTTCTCACGGCTAGGTAGCAGCTCAAATTGATTTGCTTGCTCAAACAATTTCTTCTTGCTCAGCACTGGCTTAATGACTCTGGCCCATTCATCCATTGACACGGCATGTCATCTTCTATTTACTGGACTCCCGCCCCCCCATCTTTAGTATTTTCCTAATGCTGTTGCCCTCAACCTAGTCCCCCCATCTTTAGTATTTTCCTAATGCTGTTGCCCTCAACCTAGTCCCCCCCCCAGCTTTAGTATTTTCATAATGCTGTTGCCCTCAACCTAGTCCCCCCCTCACCTTTAGTATTTTCATAATGCTGTTGCCCTCAACCTAGTCCCCCCCAGCTTTAGTATTTTCATAATGCTGTTGCCCTCAACCTAGTCCCCCCCCCCCAGCTTTAGTATTTTCATAATGCTGTTGCCCTCAACCTAGTCCCCCCCCCCCCAGCTTTAGTATTTTCATTATGCTGTTGCCCTCAACCTAGTCCCCCCAGCTTTAGTATTTTCATAATGCTGTTGCCCTCAACCTAGTCCCCCCCCCTCACCTTTAGTATTTTCATAATGCTGTTGCCCTCAACCTAGTCAGTCCCCCCAGCTTTAGTATTTTCATAATGCTGTTGCCCTCAACCTAGTCCCCCAGCTTTAGTATTTTCATAATGCTGTTGCCCTCAACCTAGTCCCCCCCAGCTTTAGTATTTTCATAATGCTGTTGCCCTCAACCTAGTCCCCCCTCACCTTTAGTATTTTCATAATGCTGTTGCCCTCAACCTAGTCCCCCCCTCACCTTTAGTATTTTCATAATGCTGTTGCCCCTCAACCTAGTCCCCCCAGCTTTAGTATTTTCATAATGCTGTTGCCCTCAACCTAGTCCCCCCAGTTTTAGTATTTTCATAATGCTGTTGCCCCTCAACCTAGTCCCCCCCCCCCCCAGCTTTAGTATTTTCACAATGCTGTTGCCCTCAACCTAGTCCCCCCCAGCTTTAGTATTTTCATAATGCTGTTGCCCTCAACCTAGTCCCCCCAGCTTTAGTATTTTCATAATGCTGTTGCCCTCAACCTAGTCCCCCCGCCCCAGCTTTAGTATTTTCATAATGCTGTTGCCCTCAACCTAGTCCCCCCAGCTTTAGTATTTTCATAATGCTGTTGCCCTCAACCTAGTCCCCCCCAGCTTTAGTATTTTCCTAATGCTGTTGCCCTCAACCTAGTCCCCCCCAGCTTTAGTATTTTCATAATGCTGTTGCCCTCAACCTAGTCCCCCCAGCTTTAGTATTTTCATAATGCTGTTGCCCTCAACCTAGTCCCCCCCAGCTTTAGTATTTCATAATGCTGTTGCCCTCAACCCAGTCCCCCCAGCTTTAGTATTTTCATAATGCTGTTGCCCTCAACCTAGTCGTCCCCCCCAGCTTTAGTATTTTCCTAATGCTGTTGCCCTCAACCTAGTCCCCCCCAGCTTTAGTATTTTCATAATGCTGTTGCCCTCAACCTAGTCCCCCAGCTTTAGTATTCTCATTATGCTGTTGCCCTCAACCAGTCCCCCAGCTTTAGTATTCTCATTATGCTGTTGCCCTCAACCTAGTCCCCCCCCCCAGCTTTAGTATTCTCATTATGCTGTTGCCCTCAACCTAGTCCCCCCCCAGCTTTAGTATTTTCATAATGCTGTTGCCCTCAACCTAGTCCCCCCCCAGCTTTAGTATTTTCCTAATGCTGTTGCCCTCAACCTAGTCCCCCCCAGCTTTAGTATTTTCCTAATGCTGTTGCCCTCAACCTAGTCCCCCCCCCCAGCTTCAGTATTTTCCTAATGCTGTTGCCCTCAACCTAGTCCCCCCAGCTTTAGTATTTTCATAATGCTGTTGCCCTCAACGTAGTCCCCCAGCTTCAGTATTTTCCTAATGCTGTTGCCCTCAACCTAGTCCCCCCAGCTTCAGTATTTTCCTAATGCTGTTGCCCTCAACCTAGTCCCCCCCAGCTTCAGTATTTTCCTAATGCTGTTGCCCTCAACCTAGTCCCCCCCCTCACCTTTAGTATTTTCATAATGCTGTTGCCCTCAACCTAGTCCCCCCAGCTTTAGTATTTTCATAATGCTGTTGCCCTCAACCTAGTCCCCCCCAGCTTTAGTATTTTCATAATGCTGTTGCCCTCAACCTAGTCCCCCACCTTTAGTATTTTCATAATGCTGTTGCCCCTCAACCTAGTCCCCCCCCAGCTTTAGTATTTTCATAATGCTGTTGCCCTCAACCTAGTCCCCCCAGCTTTAGTATTTTCATAATGCTGTTGCCCTCAACCTAGTCCCCCCAGCTTTAGTATTTTCCTAATGCTGTTGCCCTCAACCTAGTCCCCCCCCAGCTTCAGTATTTTCCTAATGCTGTTGCCCTCAACCTAGTCCCCCCCAGCTTTAGTATTTTCATAATGCTGTTGCCCTCAACGTAGTCCCCCCCCAGCTTCAGTATTTTCCTAATGCTGTTGCCCTCAACCTAGTCCCCCCCAGCTTTAGTATTTTCCTAATGCTGTTGCCCTCAACCTAGTCTCCCCCCAGCTTCAGTATTTTCCTAATGCTGTTGCCCTCAACCTAGTCCCCCCCCTCACCTTTAGTATTTTCATAATGCTGTTGCCCTCAACCTAGTCCCCCCCCCCCAGCTTTAGTATTTTCATAATGCTGTTGCCCTCAACCTAGTCCCCCCCCCCAGCTTTAGTATTTTCATAATGCTGTTGCCCTCAACCTAGTCCCCCCCAGCTTTAGTATTTTCATTATGCTGTTGCCCTCAACCTAGTCCCCCCCAGCTTTAGTATTTTCATAATGCTGTTGCCCTCAACCTAGTCCCCCCCCCTCACCTTTAGTATTTTCATAATGCTGTTGCCCTCAACCTAGTCGTCCCCCCCAGCTTTAGTATTTTCATAATGCTGTTGCCCTCAACCTAGTCGCCCCCCCAGCTTTAGTATTTTTCCTAATGCTGTTGCCCTCAACCTAGTCCCCCAGCCTTAGTATTTTCATAATGCTGTTGCCCTCAACCTAGTCCCCCAGCTTTAGTATTCTCATTATGCTGTTGCCCTCAACCTAGTCCCCCCCCCCAGCTTTAGTATTCTCATTATGCTGTTGCCCTTCAACCTAGTCCCCCCAGCTTTAGTATTCTCATTATGCTGTTGCCCTCAACCTAGTCCCCCCCAGCTTTAGTATTTTCATAATGCTGTTGCCCTCAACCTAGTCCCCCAGCTTTAGTATTTTCCCTAATGCTGTTGCCCTCAACTCAGTCCCCCCAGCTTTAGTATTTTCCTAATGCTGTTGCCCTCAACCTAGTCCCCCCCAGCTTCAGTATTTTCCTAATGCTGTTGCCCCAACCTAGTCCCCCCCAGCTTTAGTATTTTCCTAATGCTGTTGCCCTCAACCTAGTCCCCCCAGCTTCAGTATTTTCCTAATGCTGTTGCCCTCAACCTAGTCCCCCCCAGCTTCAGTATTTTCCTAATGCTGTTGCCCTCAACCTAGTCCCCCCCAGCTTCAGTATTTTCCTAATGCTGTTGCCTCAACCTAGTCCCCCCCAGCTTTAGTATTTTCCTAATGCTGTTGCCCTCAACGTAGTCCCCCCAGCTTCAGTATTTTCCCTAATGCTGTTGCCCTCAACGTAGTCCCCCCCAGCTTCAGTATTTTCCTAATGCTGTTGCCCTCAACGTAGTCCCCCCCCAGCTTCAGTATTTTCCTAATGCTGTTGCCCTCAACGTAGTCCCCCCCCAGCTTCAGTATTTTCCTAATGCTGTTGCCCTCAACGTAGTCCCCCCCCGCTTCAGTATTTTCCTAATGCTGTTGCCCCTCAACCTAGTCCCCCAGCTTCAGTATTTTCCTAATGCTGTTGCCCTCAACCTAGTTCCCCCAGCTTCAGTATTTTCCTAATGCTGTTGCCCTCAACGTAGTCCCCCCAGCTTCAGTATTTTCCTAATGCTGTTGCCCTCAACGTAGTCCCCCCAGCTTCAGTATTTTCCAATGCTGTTGCCCTCAACGTAGTCCCCCCCCAGCTTCAGTATTTTCCTAATGCTGTTGCCCTCAACCTAGTTCCCCCCCAGCTTCAGTATTTTCCTAATGCTGTTGCCTTAATGCCCTCAACTTAGCTTCTCATCCCAGAAAAACAGTAAATAGTGGAGGCGTTTTACTTTCGACTGCAGGGATTTAGTTTCAAATGAACCTTTATCAGTTTTACTTGTTTTGTTTGTGTTCTTTGCTTCTGAAAACAACAAACCGTAAACTAGGAATTAGGAGGAGAGGACTTTCATCCATTAGTTGGCGTTCTACATCGATAATAGGTTGAGTATTTAGTCTGCAAGCTAGACAAAAAGTCAGTCTCTCTCTCCCTCCTCCCACACACTGTTCTGCTCTGTCTCTCCCAGCTCCTCTTCTGCCTGCCTTTGAGCTCTGACTTTAATCTATTCAACTAACTCACTACTTGATAGGAAGTCACAACCACAGACTCATAAAATAAACAGGCATGTGCATGTGTGTAAGGAGAGGAGGGCAGAGGAGAGGAGAGGAGAGGAGAGGAGAGGAGAGGAGAGGAGAGATGAGGTGAGGAGGTGGAGGGAAGGGAGAAGGTTTATGGGCTTATGCGTGAACGTGTGTGCATCCTTCAGGGAGAATCAGGGTAAAAGATAGGACCACAGTCGAAGACAAAACAAGAGCCAGAGTGGTCACTGGACACCAAAACAACCCGGCTTGGACAATGACAGCTAGCATCACCAGCTACTGCTTCATGTTGATGTCATGGATGCTCAGTCCCTGCATCCCTAGCTTTGTCTATGAATTTGAAATTGGTTCCATTTCTCCAACAACATGGCAGCGTGACCACTTTGTTGTTGTTTGAATCCCAGATTGACCCTGTATCCCTTTACATTCTCACCTGTATACGGGTTGGCCACTGATAAGAGCCTAAATTGGAATGCAGTGGCTGTACAGTAACACGCTATACCTGAGGTCAGAGTTCAGGCTCTGCGCTTCACAGCTCTGTCTGGGTTTTTGACTGACAGCAGTTCTGAACTGGAGCACCATGCGTGACAAGAAGATGCCCCCAATTTTTTTTTGTCGACTGAGTGAGAGAAATGCTGTAAATGAAGAGGACTCGATGTCGTATGCGGCGTCAACGTTTTATGATCACTATGTTTGATGTACATTTCCAAGATGGCGTGGCATCATACCCCCGGGTTGTTCTGAACAGAATGAGCCTTGTTTGTTGTATAGTGAAGATCATTTGCAGCAGCACACACACGAATGAGCTCATGACTCCTTTCTATCCGCACCAAAATGATGATCCGTTTCCCTGAATTGCAAAACACGGGGAAAATATCCCGGCGATACAAAATACACGGAGCTCCACCGAGCTTCACTATCCTCCACAATAAACAATCACACACAAAGACAAGGGGGGCAGAGGGAACACTTATACAGGTACTGATGAGGGGGATATGAACCAGGTGTGTGTGAGATAAACAAGACAAAACAAATGGAATGATGAGATGAGGAGCGGCGTTGGCTAGAAGGCCGGTGACGACGAACGCCGAAGCCTGCCCGAACAAGGAGAGGAGGCAGCTTCGGAGGAAGTCGTGACAGTGGCCACTTGGAAACACCAGTTAGTCCTCTCACTGAAACCCTTTTGTTGTCTTATGTTTCACCTACAACACATTTTCCAGGAATTTTAAATTCATGTTACTGAATGTATCCAGAGTATTTTCAGAGTTCTTTATCAACAAATGCGGTGAAAAGTACAGTAAATGATAAATGCACATCAAATCAACAGTTTGGATTCAGTCTTGTGTCAGGTGAACTGTTGTATCCTCACCTTTAGTCTGATAATGTTCCCATAATCTTCAGACGGTTCCCTTTAGATTTCTACCATGGTTATGCATTCCATATTTCTTCTATAAGAAACTTTTCAATGAAGCCCTATCCATACATGTAAATCCCCACAAGTGTAAAGGGCTAACGGCCAGCCCAGACACAGTCAGACAATGGTACCAGACCTCAGGATGCCAATGAGGAGAAGAGGTCAATGATTTCTTCATTATAAAAAAAAAAAAAAAAAATGGCTTTTACAATACTGTGTTTCAACATGATCACCAAGCTACATTATCGTCTCCAGAGGGCACCCTATTCCCTTTATAATGCACTACTTCTGACCAGGGCCTATAGGGAAAAGGGTGTCATTTGGGATGCAGTCATAGTGTATTACTTCCAGCAGGTTGAGAACGTTATCGGATGTCAACTGGTCTTATGAAAAGCTTATCTTCAAACTACAATGAGTCACACTGAGAAAAATATATATTCTGAGATTTTTGGAGAGTAGAGAGCTACGGTTAGCATTTAATCTGATCTGATGACATTCACACTATCTATAGGGTGACATAGTGGGGAGCAGTCTATAGGGTTACATACTGGGGGAGCAGTCTATAGGGTGACATAGTGGGGAGCAGTCTATAGGGTCACATACTGGGGAGCAGTCTATAGGGTTACATACTGGGGAGCAGTCTATAGGGTGACATAGTGGGGAGCAGTCTATAGGGTCACATACTGGGGAGCAGTCTATAGGGTTACATAGTGGGGAGCAGTCTATAGGGTCACATACTGGGGAGCAGTCTATAGGGTTACATAGTGGGGAGCAGTCTATAGGGTTACATAGTGGGGAGCAGTCTATAGGGTTACATAGTGGGGAGCAGTCTATAGGGTTACATAGTGGGGAGCAGTCTATAGGGTTACATAGGGTGGAGCAGTCTACAGGGTTACATACTGGGGAGCAGTCTATAGGGTGACATACTGGGGGAGCAGTCTATAGGGTTACATACTGGGGAGCAGTCTATAGGGTTACATACTGGGGGAGCAGTCTATAGGGTGACATAGTGGGGACCAGTCTATAGGGTCACATACTGGGGAGCAGTCTATAGGGTTACATAGTGGGGAGCAGTCTATAGGGTTACATAGTGGGGAGCAGTCTATAGGGTTACATAGGGTGGAGCAGTCTACAGGGTTACATACTGGGGAGCAGTCTATAGGGTTACATACTGGGGAGCAGTCTATAGGGTTACATACTGGGGGAGCAGTCTATAGGGTGACATAGTGGGGACCAGTCTATAGGGTCACATACTGGGGAGCAGTCTATAGGGTTACATAGTGGGGAGCAGTCTATAGGGTTACATAGTGGGGAGCAGTCTATAGGGTTACATACTGGGGAGCAGTCTATAGGGTTACATACTGGGGAGCAGTCTATAGGGTTACATACTGGGGAGCAGTCTATAGGGTTACATAGTGGGGAGCAGTCTACAGGGTTACATACTGGGGGAGCAGTCTATAGGGTTACATACTGGGGAGCAGTCTATAAGGTTACATACTGGGGAGCAGTCTATAGGGTGGTGCAGTCTATAGGGTGGAGCAGTCTATAGGGTTAAATACTGGGGGACCAGTCTATAGGGTGGAGCAGTCTATAGGGTTACATACTGGGGGAGCAGTCTATAAGGTTACATACTGGGGAGCAGTCTATAGGGTGGTGCAGTCTATAGGGTGGAGCAGTCTATAGGGTTACATACTGGGGGACCAGTCTATAGGGTGGAGCAGTCTATAGGGTTACATACTGGGGGACCAGTCTATAGGGTGGAGCAGTCTATAGGGTTACATACTGGGGGAGCAGTCTATAAGGTTACATACTGGGGAGCAGTCTATAGGGTGGTGCAGTCTATAGGGTGGAGCAGTCTATAGGGTTACATACTGGGGGACCAGTCTATAGGGTGGAGCAGTCTATAGGGTTACATACTGGGGGACCAGTCTATAGGGTGGAGCAGTCTATAGGGTTACATACTGGGGGAGCAGTCTATAAGGTTACATACTGGGGAGCAGTCTATAGGGTGGTGCAGTCTATAGGGTGGAGCAGTCTATAGGGTTACATACTGGGGGACCAGTCTATAGGGTGGAGCATTCTATAGGGTTACATACTGGGGGACCAGTCTATAGGGTGGAGCAGTCTATAGGGTTACATACTGGGGAGCAGTCTATAGGGTTACATACTGGGGGAGCAGTCTATAGGGTTACATACTGGGGAGCAGTCAATAGGGTGGAGCAGTCTATAGTGGGGAGCAGTCTATAGGGTTACATATTGGGGAGCAGTCTATAGGGTTACATACTGGGGGAGCAGTCTACAGGGTTACAAACTGGGGAGCAGTCTATAGGGTGGAGCAGTCTATAGGGTTACATACTGGGGGAGCAGTCTATAAGGTTACATACTGGGGAGCAGTCTATAGGGTGGAGCAGTCTATAGGGTGGAGCAGTCTATAGGGTTACATACTGGGGGACCAGTCTATAGGGTGGAGCAGTCTATAGGTTTACATACTGGGGGACCAGTCTATAGGGTGGAGCAGTCTATAGGGTTACATACTGGGGAGCAGTCTACAGGGTTACATACTGGGGGAGCAGTCTATAGGGTGGAGCAGTCTATAGGGTTACATACTGGGGGAGCAGTATATAGGGTGGAGCAGTCTATAGGGTTACATACTGGGGGACCAGTCTATAGGGTGGAGCAGTCTATAGGGTTACATACTGGGGAGCAGTCTACAGGGTTACATACAGGGGGAGCAGTCTATAGGGTGGAGCAGTCTATAGGGTTACATACTGGGGGAGCAGTCTATAGGGTCACATACTGGGGAGCAGTCTATAGGTTTACATAGTGGGGAGCAGTCTATAGGGTGGAGCAGTCTATAGGGTTACATAGTGGGGAGCAGTCTATAGGGTTACATACTGGGGGAGCAGTCTATAGTGGGGAGCAGTCTACAGGGTTACATACTGGGGGAGCAGTCTATAGGGTGGAGCAGTCTATAGGGTTACATACTGGGGAGCAGTCTATAGTGGGGAGCAGTCTATAGGGTTACATACTGGGGGAGCAGTCTATAGTGGGGAGCAGTCTATAGGGTTACATACTGGGGAGCAGTCTATAGGGTGGAGCAGTCTATAGGGTGGAGCAGTCTATAGGGTGGAGCAGTCTACAGGGTTACATACTGGGGAGCAGTCTATAGGGTTACATAGTGGGGAGCAGTCTATAGGGTCACATACTGGGGAGCAGTCTATAGTGGGGAGCAGTCTATAGGGTTACATACTGGGGAGCAGTCTATAGTGGGGAGCAGTCTATAGGGTTACATACTGGGGAGCAGTCTATAGGGTTACATACTGGGGAGCAGTCTACAGGGTTACATACGGGGGGAGCAGTCTACAGGGTAACAAACTGGGGGAGCAGTCTATAGGGTTACATACTGGGGGACCAGTCTATAGGGTTACATCCTGGGGAACAGTCTATAGGGTGGAGCAGTCTATAGGGTTACATACTGGGGGAGCAGTCTATAGGGTTACATACTGGGGAGCAGTCTACAGGGTTACATACTGGGGGAGCAGTCTATAGGGTTACATAGGGTGGAGCAGTCTATAGGGTCACATACTGGGGAGCAGTCTATAGGGTTACATACTGGGGAGCAGTCTATAGGGTTACATATCGGGGGACCAGTCAATAGGGTGGAGCAGTCTATAGGGTTACATATTGGGGGAGCAGTCTACAGGGTTACATACTGGGGGAGCAGTCTATAGGGTGGAGCAGTCTATAGGGTTACATACTGGGGAACCAGTCTATAGGGTTACATACTGGGGATTAGTCTATATGGTGGAGCAGTCTATAGGGTTACATACTGGGGAACAGTCTATAGGGTTACATACTGGGGGACCAGTCTATAGGGTTACATACTGGGGAGCAGTCTATAGGGTTACATAGTGGGGAGCAGTCTACAGGGTTACATACTGGGGGAGCAGTCTATAGGGTGGAGTAGTCTATAGGGTTACATACTGGGGGACCAGTCTATAGGGTTACATACTGGGGAGCAGTCTATAGGGTGGAGCAGTCTATAGGGTCACATACTGGGGGAGCAGTCTACAGGGTTACATACTGGGGAGCAGTCTACAGGGTCACATACTGGGGGAGCAGTCTATAGGGTTACATAGTGGGGACCAGTCTATAGGGTTACATACTGGGGGAGCAGTCTATAGGGTTACATACTGGGGGAGCAGTCTATAGGGTTACATACTGGGGGACCAGTCTATAGGGTTACATCCTGGGGAACAGTCTATAGGGTTACATACTGGGGGAGCAGTCTATAGGGTCACATACTGGGGGAGCAGTCTATAGGGTGGAGCAGTCTATAGGGTTACATATTGGGGGAGCAGTCTACAGGGTTACATACTGGGGGAGCAGTCTATAGGGTGGAGCAGTCTATAGGGTTACATACTGGGGAACCAGTCTATAGGGTTACATACTGGGGATTAGTCTATATGGTGGAGCAGTCTTAGGGTTGCATCTGGGGAACAGTCTATAGGGTTACATACTGGGGGACCAGTCTATAGGGTTACATACTGGGGAGCAGTCTATAGGGTTACATAGTGGGGAGCAGTCTACAGGGTTACATACTGGGGGAGCAGTCTATAGGGTGGAGCAGTCTATAGGGTTACATACTGGGGGACCAGTCTATAGGGTTACATACTGGGGGAGCAGTCTACAGGGTTACATACTGGGGAGCAGTCTATAGGGTGGAGCAGTCTATAGGGTCACATACTGGGGGAGCAGTCTACAGGGTTACATAGCGGGGACCAGTCTATAGGGTTACATACTGGGGACCAGTCTATAGGGTTACATAGCGGGGACCAGTCTATAGGGTTACATACTGGGGAGCAGTCTATAGGGTTACATAGCGGGGACCAGTCTATAGGGTTACATACTGGGGACCAGTCTATAGGGTTACATAGCGGGGACCAGTCTATAGGGTTACATACTGGGGGAGCAGTCTATAGGGTTACATACTGGGGGAGCAGTCTATAGGGTTACATACTGGGGGAGCAGTCTATAGGGTTACATACTGGGGAGCAGTCTATAGGGTTACATACTGGGGGAGCAGTCTATAGGGTTACATACTGGGGAGCAGTCTATAGGGTTACATAATGGGGAGCAGTCTACAGGGTTACATACTGGGGGAGCAGTCTACAGGGTTACATACTGGGGGAGCAGTCTACAGGGTTACATAGGGTGGAGCAGTCTATAGGGTGGAGCAGTCTATAGGGTTACATAGTGGGGAGAAGTCTACAGGGTTACATACTGGGGGAGTAGTCTATAGGGTGGAGCAGTCTATAGGGTCACATACTGGGGGAGAAGTCTACAGGGTTACATACTGGGGGAGTAGTCTATAGGGTGGAGTAGTCTATAGGGTTACATACTGGGGGACCAGTCTATAGGGTTACATACTGGGGAGCAGTCTATAGGGTGGAGCAGTCTATAGGGTCACATACTGGGGGAGCAGTCTACAGGGTCACATACTGGGGGAGCAGTCTATAGGGTTACATAGTGGGGACCAGTCTATAGGGTTACATACTGGGGGAGCAGTCTATAGGGTTACATACTGGGGGAGCAGTCTATAGGGTTACATACTGGGGGACCAGTCTATAGGGTTACATCCTGGGGAACAGTCTATAGGGTTACATACTGGGGGAGCAGTCTATAGGGTCACATACTGGGGGAGCAGTCTATAGGGTGGAGCAGTCTATAGGGTTACATATTGGGGGAGCAGTCTACAGGGTTACATACTGGGGGAGCAGTCTATAGGGTGGAGCAGTCTATAGGGTTACATACTGGGGAACCAGTCTATAGGGTTACATACTGGGGATTAGTCTATATGGTGGAGCAGTCTATAGGGTTACATACTGGGGAACAGTCTATAGGGTTACATACTGGGGGACCAGTCTATAGGGTTACATACTGGGGAGCAGTCTATAGGGTTACATAGTGGGGAGCAGTCTACAGGGTTACATACTGGGGGAGCAGTCTATAGGGTGGAGCAGTCTATAGGGTTACATACTGGGGGACCAGTCTATAGGGTTACATACTGGGGGAGCAGTCTACAGGGTTACATACTGGGGAGCAGTCTATAGGGTGGAGCAGTCTATAGGGTCACATACTGGGGGAGCAGTCTATATGGTTACATAGCGGGGACCAGTCTATAGGGTTACATACTGGGGACCAGTCTATAGGGTTACATAGCGGGGACCAGTCTATAGGGTTACATACTGGGGAGCAGTCTATAGGGTTACATAGCGGGGACCAGTCTATAGGGTTACATACTGGGGAGCAGTCTATAGGGTTACATAGCGGGGACCAGTCTATAGGGTTACATACTGGGGACCAGTCTATAGGGTTACATAGCGGGGACCAGTCTACAGGGTTACATACTGGGGGAGTAGTCTATAGGGTGGAGCAGTCTATAGGGTCACATACTGGGGGAGAAGTCTACAGGGTTACATACTGGGGGAGTAGTCTATAGGGTGGAGTAGTCTATAGGGTTACATACTGGGGGACCAGTCTATAGGGTTACATACTGGGGAGCAGTCTATAGGGTGGAGCAGTCTATAGGGTCACATACTGGGGGAGCAGTCTACAGGGTCACATACTGGGGGAGCAGTCTATAGGGTTACATAGTGGGGACCAGTCTATAGGGTTACATACTGGGGGAGCAGTCTATAGGGTTACATACTGGGGGAGCAGTCTATAGGGTTACATACTGGGGACCAGTCTATAGGGTTACATCCTGGGGCAGTCTATAGGGTTACATACTGGGGGAGCAGTCTATAGGGTCACATACTGGGGAGCAGTCTATAGGGTGGAGCAGTCTATAGGGTTACATAGTGGGTGGAGCAGTCTACAGGGTTACATACTGGGGGAGCAGTCTATAGGGTGGAGCAGTCTATAGGGTTACATACTGGGGAACCAGTCTATAGGGTTACATACTGGGGATTAGTCTATAGGGTGGAGCAGTCTATAGGGTCACATACTGGGGAACAGTCTATAGGGTTACATACTGGGGACCAGTCTATAGGGTCACATACTGGGGAGCAGTCTATAGGGTTACATAGTGGGGAGCAGTCTACAGGGTTACATACTGGGGAGCAGTCTATAGGGTGGAGCAGTCTATAGGGTTACATACTGGGGACCAGTCTATAGGGTTACATACTGGGGGAGCAGTCTATAGGGTTACATACTGGGGAGCAGTCTATAGGGTGGAGCAGTCTATAGGGTCACATACTGGGGGAGCAGTCTATAGGTTACATAGCGGGGACCAGTCTATAGGGTTACATACTGGGGACCAGTCTATAGGGTTACATAGCGGGGACCAGTCTATAGGGTTACATACTGGGGAGCAGTCTATAGGGTTACATACTGGGGGAGCAGTCTAAAGGGTTACATACTGGGGAGCAGTCTATAGGGTTACATAGTGGGAGCAGTCTATAGGGTTACATACTGGGGAGCAGTCTATAGGGTTACATAGCGGGGACCAGTCTATAGGGTTACATACTGGGGAGCAGTCTATAGGGTTACATACTGGGGGAGCAGTCTAAAGGGTTACATACTGGGGGAGCAGTCTATAGGGTTACATACTGGGGAGCAGTCTATAGGGTTACATACTGGGGGAGCAGTCTATAGGGTTACATACTGGGGAGCAGTCTATAGGGTTACATAATGGGGAGCAGTCTACAGGGTTACATACTGGGGGAGCAGTCTACAGGGTTACATACTGGGGGAGCAGTCTACAGGGTTACATACTGGGGGAGCAGTCTACAGGGTTACATAGGGTGGAGCAGTCTATAGGGTTACATACTGGGGGAGCAGTCTACAGGGTTACATACTGGGGGAGCAGTCTATAGGGTTACATAGGGTGGAGCAGTCTATAGGGTTACATAGTGGGGAGAAGTCTACAGGGTTACATACTGGGGGAGCAGTCTATAGGGTTACATACTGGGGGAGCAGTCTATAGGGTGGAGCAGTCTATAGGGTTACATAGTGGGGAGCAGTATATAGGGTGGAGCAGTCTACAGGGTTACATACTGGGGAGCAGTCTATAGGGTTACATACTGGGGGAGCAGTCTATAGGGTCACATAGTGGGGAGCAGTCTATAGGGTGGAGCAGTCTATAGGGTTACATACTGGGGAGCAGTCTATATGGTCACATACTGGGGGAGCAGTCTACAGGGTTACATACTGGGGAGCAGTCTACAGGGTTACATACTGGGGAGCAGTCTATAGGGTTACATACTGGGGGAGCAGTCTATAGGGTTACATACTGGGGAGCAGTCTATAGGGTTACATAGTGGGGACCAGTCTATAGGGTCACATACTGGGGAGCAATCTATAGGGTTACATAGTGGGGAGCAGTCTACAGGGTTATATACTGGGGGAGCAGTCTACAGGGTTACATACTGGGGGAGCAGTCTACAGGGTTACATACTGGGGGAGCAGTCTATAGGGTTACATAGTGGGGAGCAGTGTATGGAGCAGTCTACAGGGTTACATACTGGGGAGCAGTCTATAGGGTTACATACTGGGGGAGCAGTCTACAGGGTTACATACTGGGGGAGCAGTCTACAGGGTTACATACTGGGGGAGCAGTCTATAGGGTGGAGCAGTCTATAGGGTTACATAGTGGGGAGCAGTGTATAGGGTGGAGCAGTCTACAGGGTTACATACTGGGGGAGCAGTCTATAGGGTCACATAGTGGGGAGCAGTCTATAGGGTGGAGCAGTCTATAGGGTTACATACTGGGGAGCAGTCTATATGGTTACATATTGGGGGGAAGTCTATAGGGTCACATAGTGGGGAGCAGTCTATAGGGTGGAGCAGTCTATAGGGTTACATACTGGGGAGCAGTCTATAGGGTTACATACTGGGGGAGCAGTCTATAGGGTGGAGCAGTCTATAGGGTTACATACTGGGGGAGCAGTCTACAGGGTGGAGCAGTCTATATGGTTACATACTGGGGGAGCAGTCTATAGGGTGGAGCAGTCTATAGGGTTACATACTGGGGAGCAGTCTATAGGGTTACATACTGGGGATTAGTCTATAGGGTGGAGCAGTCTATAGGGTCACATACTGGGGGAGCAGTCTATAGGGTCACATACTGGGGGAGCAGTATATAGGGTCACATACTGGGGGAGCAGTCTATAGGGTTACATACTGGGGAGCAGTCTATAGGGTCACAAACTGGGGAGCAGTCTATAGGGTTACATAGGGTGGAGCAGTCTATAGGGTCACATACTGGGGAGCAGACTATAGGGTTACATACTGGGGGAGCAGACTATAGGGTTACATACTGGGGGAGCAGTCTATAGGGTTACATACTGGGGAGCAGTCTACAGGGTTACATACTGGGGGAGCAGTCTATAGGGTCACATAGTGGGGAGAGGTCTACAGGGTGTAGCAGTCTATAGGGTTACATAGGGTGGAGCAGTCTATAGGGTTACATAGTGGGGAGCAGTCTATAGGGTTACATAGTGGGGAGCAGTCTATAGGGTGGAGTAGTCTATAGTGGGGAGCAGTCTATAGGGTTACATAGTGGGGAGCAGTCTATAGGGTTACATAGTGGGGAGCAGTCTACAGGGTGGAGCAGTCTATAGTGGGGAGCAGTCTATAGGGTTACATACTGGGGAGCAGTCTATAGGGTCACATACTGGGGAGCAGTCTATAGGGTCACATAGTGGGGAGCAGTCTATAGGGTCACATAGTGGGGAGCAGTCTATAGGGTGGAGCAGTCTATAGGGTCACATAGTGGGGAGCAGTCTATATGGTTACATACTGGGGAGCAGTCTATAGGGTTACATACTGGGGGAGCAGTCTATAGGGTGGAGCAGTCTATAGGGTTACATACTGGGGAGCAGTCTATAGGGTTACATACTGGGGGAGCAGTCTATAGGGTTACATACTGGGGGAGCAGTCTATAGGGTGGAGCAGTCTATAGGGTTACATACTGGGGAGCAGGCTATAGGGTTACATACTGGGGGAGCAGTCTACAGGGTTACATAGGGTGGAGCAGTCTACAGGGTTACATACTGGGGAGCAGTCTATAGGGTTACATATTGGGGAGCAGTCTACAGGGTTACATACTGGGGGAGCAGTCTATAGGGTCACATAGTGGGGAGAGGTCTACAGGGTGTAGCAGTCTATAGGGTTACATAGGGTGGAGCAGTCTATAGGGTGGAGCAGTCTATAGGGTGGAGCAGTCTATAGGGTTACATAGGGTGGAGCAGTCTATAGGGTTACATAGGGTGGAGCAGTCTATAGGGTTACATAGTGGGGAGCAGTCTATAGGGTTACATCGTTGGGAGCAGTCTATAGGGTGGAGTAGTCTATAGTGGGGAGCAGTCTATAGGGTTACATAGTGGGGAGCAGTCTATAGGGTGGAGCAGTCTATAGTGGGGAACAGTCTATAGGGTGGAGCAGTCTATAGTGGGGAGCAGTCTATAGGGTTACATAGTGGGGAGCAGTCTATAGGGTGGAGCAGTCTATAGTGGGGAGCAGTCTATAGGGTGGAGCAGTCTATAGGGTGGAGCAGTCTATAGGGTGGAGCAGTCTATAGTGGGGAGCAGTCTATAGGGTGGAGCAGTCTATAGGGTTACATTATAATGTGTGGCTAGTGTCAGTGTTTTTACACACAGTGAACACAGGTTAAAGAACATCAGAACCTTTGTTGTTGCTGTTTGTTTTTGTTTGTTTTATTGGCTCAGATTATTTATTTTATTCCATTCCATTGTGTTAATGTTTGTATGTTGTCTGTTTACATGTTCACCTGCCCGGGGACTGCAGACGGAAATTAGTTGTCTAAATCTGGTACAACATATTTTTTCTCAAGTGTACTGAGACGTATTTTTTGTTGTACATTGTCCCTGTTCAAATAAACGTAATAATAATAATAACAATAATAATGTTATTTGTCTATCAATGTGTTTCCGCTATCGGCCATGCTACATTACCTATTTTGCTGTCAGAGAAAATACGTTATAAAATTGTGAATAAGGCCAAATGTTGTTTCAAATGTCAATGAATCCTTACTATCATCTTAATAAAACTGGTCTAACTGCACACTCTTCTGATTGGTCTAACTGCACACTCTTCTGATTGGTCTAACTGCACACTCTTCTGATTGGTCTAACTGCACACTCTTCTGATTGGTCCAACTGAACACTCTTCTGATTGGTCCAACTGAACACTCTTCTGATTGGTCCAACTGAACACTCTTCTGATTGGTCCAACTTAACACTCTTCTGATTGGTCCAACTGAACGATCTTCTGATTGGTCCATCTGAACGCTCTTCTGATTGGTCCAACTGAACGATCTTCTGATTGGTCTAACATGAACACTTTTCTCATGAGTTGTCGTCTCTGGATCTGCATCGGTTTCCATTGCGACACATACATGAAGTTAGAGAGGTAGCCTTCTTTTACACCCTTCCCCCCTACTCACCCATGAAGTTGGGGTACCCCTCTCCCACCAACACAGCCACACCCTTTCCCCCCAACTCACCCATGAAGTTGAGGTAGCCCTCTCCCCCCGACTCACCCATGAAGATGAGGTACCCCTCTCCCCCCGACTCACCCATGAAGTTGAGGTACCCCTCTCCCCCAACTCACCCGTGAAGTTGAGGTACCCCTCTCCCCCCAACTCACCCATGAAGTTGAGGTACCCCTCTCCCCCAACTCACTTGTGAAGTTGAGGTACCCCTCTCACCCCAACTCACTCATGAAGTTGAGGTACCCCTCTTCCCCCAACTCACGCATGAGGTTTAGGTAGCCCTCTCCCCCCCAACTCACCCATGAAGTTGAGGTAGCCCTCTCCCCCCAGAGCGTGTGTGAGGAGGCGGATCATCTTATGGAGCTGGATGCCTCGGTCGATGACGGGCGTCATGGGGATCAGGGAACTCATGTTGGTGTACATCTCTTTATCCATCAGCCAGAATGCCAAGGACTTATCACCTACCAGAGACTAGCGAGAGTGATATATATATACATATATATATATATATATATATATAGAGAGAGATAGATGTAGAGAGAGTGGGAGATGTAGAGAGAGCGAGAGAGAGATGTAGAGAGAGTGAGAGATGTAGAGAGAGCGAGAGAGAGAGAGATGTAGAGAGAGATGTGAAGAGAGAGATAAAGAGAGAGATGTAGAGATTGAGAGTTGTAGAGACATAGAGAGAGACGTAGAGAGAGATGTAGAAAGAGAGAGATGTAGAGAGAGACATGTAGAGAGATGTAGAGAGAGAGAGAGGGGTAGAGAGAGGTGTAAAGAGAGAGAGAGATGTAGAGAGAGATGTAGAGAGAGCGAGAGAGATGTAGAGAGAGAGAGATAGATGCAGAGAGATAGAGATGTAGAGAGAGATGTAGAGAGAGATGTAGATGTAGAGAGAGAGAGATGTAGAAAATAAATAAAGATAATTACTTGACACGTTGGAAAGAATTAACAAAAAAACAGAGCAAACTAGAATGCTTTTTGGCCCTAAACAGGGAGTACACAGTGGCAGAATACCTGACCACTGTGACTGACCCAAAATTAAGGAAATCTTTGACTACGTACAGACTCAGTGAGCATAGCCTTGCTATTGAGAAAGGTCTAACAAGGCAGACCTGGCTCTCAAGAGAAGACAGGCTATGTGCACACTGCCCACACAATGGAGGTGGAAACTGAGCTGCACTTCCTAACTTCCTGCCAAATGTTTGACCATATTAGAGACACATATTTCCCTCAGATTACACAGACCCACAAAGAATTCAAAACAAATCAAAGTTTGATAAACTCCCATATCTATTGGGTGAAATATCACAGCAGCAAGACAATATAGCAAGACAACCCATATTTATATTTATTTATTTCCCTTTTGTACTTTAACTATTTGCACATTGTTACAACACTGTATATAGACATAATATGACATTTGAAATGTCTCCATTCCTTTGGAACTTCTGAGTGTAATGTTTACTGTTAATTTTATATTGTTTATTATCTACTTCACTTGCTTTGGAAATGTAAACATATGTTCCCATGCCAATAAAGCCCTTTGAATTGAATTGAGCGAGATGTAGAGAGAGTGAGAGACATGAACATCTCATTCCAAAATTATGGGCATTAATGTGGAGTTGGTCCCCCCTTTTCTGCTATAACAGCCTCCACTCTTCTGGGAAGGCTTTCCACTAGATGTTGGAACATTGCAGCGGGGATTGGCTTCCATTCAGCCACAAGAGTATTAGTGAGGTCGGGCACTGATGTTGGGCGATTAGGCCTGGCTCGTAGTCGGCGTTCCAATTCATCCCAAAGGTTTTCGATGGGGTTGAGGTCAGGGCTCTGTGCAGGCCAGTCAAGTTCTTCCACACCGATCTCGACAAACCATTTCTATATGGACCTTGCTTTTTGCACGGGGGTATTGTCATGCTGAAACAGGAAAGGGCCTTCCCCAAATTTGCCACAAAGTTGGAAGCACAGAATCATCTAGAATGTCACTGTATGCTGTAGCGTTAAGATTTCCCTTCACTTGAACTAAGGGGCCTAGACCGAACCATGAAAAACAGGCCCAGACCATTATTCCTCCACCAAACTTTACAGTTGGCACTATGCATTGGGGCATGTAGCATTCTCCTGGCATATTCGCCAATCCCAGATTCGTCCATCGGACTGCCAGATGGTGAAGCGTGATTCATCACTCCAGAGAACGTGTTTCCACTGCTCCAGAGTCCAATGGCGGCGAGCTTTACACCACTCCAGCCGACACTTGGCACTGCGCATGGTGATCTTAGGCTTGTGTGCGGCTGCTCAGCCATGGAAACCCATTTCATGAAGCTCCCAACTAACAGTTATTGTGTTTGGAACCTGGTACTGAGTGTTGCAACCGAGGACAGACGATTTTTACGCGCTACACGCTTCAGCATTCGGCAGTCCCGTTCTGTGAGCTTGTGTGGCCTACCACTTCACGGCTGAGCCGTTGTTGCTCCTAGACGTTTCCACTTCACAATAACAGCACTTACAGTTGACCGTGGCAGTTCTAGCAGGGCAGAAATTTGGCAAACAAGGTGGCATCCTATGACGGTGCCACGTTGAAAGTCACTGAGCTCTTCAGTAAGGCCATTCTACTGTCAATGTTTGTCTATGGAGATTGCATGGCGGTGTGCTCAATTTTATACACTGGTCAGCAACGAGTGTGGCTGAAATAGCAGAATCCCCTAATTTGAAGTTTTGTCCACATACTTTTGGCCATGTAGTGTAGAGAGAGAGAGAAAACAGATCAGAGATCATGTTGGTGTACATCTCTTTATCCTTTAACCAGAAGGCCAGGGATTTATCACCTACCAGGGACTAGACACATATGCATATTATAGTACATACATATTTTATTGACAGACACAGTTACAAAATCGAGAGCTTGGGTCTCTCGAGAGTTTGCAAAAAGATGATTCTGATATAATTGGCTTTACATTTCCCAAAATCCCAACGGTTTGAATGGTGTCATTTACAGTATTATATAAGTAGAGAACACTGAACAGAACAAGACTATTGTCAGTAACTCAATTTGGACAAAAAAAAAATGCAAATATAACCTTACTAGTCCCCAAGCCTTAATGTAGATGGGGAGATTATATATATATATATATTAGACTAGAGGGACAGAAAGTACATGGAGAGACGGGGATCAAACCACTGCCTCCAGGGGCAATATGCAGTCCAGGTCAGGCAGCACTACCAGTTTTTACATTTACATTTGAGTCATTTATTAGACGCTCTTATCCAAAGCGACTTACAGGAGCAATTAGGGTTAAGTGCCTTGCTCAAGGGCACATCGGTAGATATTTCACCAAGTCGGCTCGGGGATTAGAACCAGCGACCTTTCGGTTACTGGCACAACGCTCTTAACCACTAAGCTACCTGCCGACAGAGATAGATCTATAACCGTGTTAAATGAATGAATAAAGAGTTGTGATGGTTGTGTTACCTGGTCGTGGCTCTCTGCGTAGGCAATGCAGTCCTCTCCATATCGTCTGTTCGTCAGAGTGTACACAATGTTACCCATGTCCCAGTCCTCGTCCGCTAACTCCTTCAGAATCTAGACGTCAACATAAGACAAGAGGAATTACTGAATACAGCTTAATAATACACACACTAGTTAATTCATACACAAGGAGTACATTAGGAAGGGTGGAGACTGGGATTGAACCCCGATCTCCAGTGGGAGAGTAGAGTATGACTCAAGCTGGCAGCGTGTACAGGCTAGGCACCAAATTACTTCATAATTAAATCCTTCCTCTCCTCTCCTCTCTCTCTCCCCGTCCCAATCTCTCTATCTCTCCATCCCTCTCTTTCCTCTCCAAGTTCAGGTGTGTCCCTCCCTGTTTGGGCCGTTTGCTTCCTAGTGAAAACACCCCTGTTGTCCCTACGCTACAGGAGGAATAAACACCCCTGTTGTCCCTATGCTACAGGAGGAGTAAACACCCCTGTTGTCCCTATGCTACAGGAGGAGTAAACACCCCTGTTGTCCCTACGCTACAGGAGGAGTAAACACCCCTGTTGTCCCTACGCTACAGGAGGAGTAAACACCCCTGTTGTCCCTACGCTACAGGAGGAGTAAACACCCCTGTTGTCCCTATGCTACAGGAGGAATAAACACCCCTGTTGTCCCTACGCTACAGGAGGAATAAACACCCCTGTTGTCCCTATGCTACAGGAGGAATAAACACCCCTGTTGTCCCTACGCTACAGGAGGAGTAAACACCCCTGTTGTCCCTACGCTACAGGAGGAGTAAACACCCCTGTTGTCCCTATGCTACAGGAGGAGTAAACACCCCTGTTGTCCCTACGCTACAGGAGGAATAAACACCCCTGTTGTCCCTATGCTACAGGAGGAGTAAACACCCCTGTTGTCCCTACGCTACAGGAGGAATAAACACCCCTGTTGTCCCTACGCTACAGGAGGAGTAAACACCCCTGTTGTCCCTATGCTACAGGAGGAATAAACACCCCTGTTGTCCCTACGCTACAGGAGGAATAAACACCCCTGTTGTCCCTACGCTACAGGAGGAGTAAACACCCCTGTTGTCCCTACGCTACAGGAGGAATAAACACCCCTGTTGTCCCTACGCTACAGGAGGAGTATTAGGCCTATGGAAAGTAAAGTAAGTATACTCAACTGCAGTAAAGTAAGTATACTCAACTGCAGTAAAGTAAGTAGACTCAACTGCAGTAAAGTAAGTAGACTCAACTACAGTACAGTAAGTAGACTCAACTACAGTAAAGTAAGTAGACTCAACTACAGTAAAGTAAGTAGACTCAACTACAGTAAAGTAAGTAGTCAACTACAATAAGTAGTCAACTACAGTAAAGTAAGTATACAACTACAGTAAAGTAAGTAGTCAACTACAGTAAAGTAAGTAGTCAACTACAGTTAAGTATGTAGACAACTACAGTAAAGTAAGTAGACTCAACTACAGTAAAGTAAGTATACTCAACTACAGTAAAGTAAGTATACTCAACTACAGTAAAGTAAGGAGACTCAACTACAGTAAAGTAAGTAGACTCAACTACAGTAAAGTAAGTAGACTCAACTACAGTAAAGTAAGTAGACTCAACTACAGTAAAGTAAGTAGTCAACTACAATAAGTAGTCAACTACAGTAAAGTAAGTAGACAACTACAGTAAAGTAAGTAGTCAACTACAATAAGTAGACAACTACAGTAAAGTAAGTAGACTCAACTACAGTAAAGTAAGTAGTCAACTACAATAAGTAGTCAACTACAGTAAAGTAAGTAGACAACTACAGTAAAGTAAGTAGTCAACTACAATAAGTAGTCAACTACAGTAAAGTAAGTAGTCAACTACAATAAGTAGTCAACTACAGTAAAGTAAGTATACAACTACAGTAAAGTAAGTAGTCAACTACAGTTAAGTAAGTAGACAACTACAGTAAAGTAAGTAGTCAACTATAGTAAAGTAAGTAGACTCAACTACAGTAAAGTAAGTATACTCAACTGCAGTAAAGTAAGTAGACTCAACTACAGTAAAGTAAGTAGACTCAACTACAGTAAAGTAAGTAGACTCAACTACAGTAAAGTAAGTAGACTCAACTACAGTAAAGTAAGTAGACAACTACAGTAAAGTAAGTAGTCAACTATAGTAAAGTAAGTAGACTCAACTACAGTAAAGTAAGTATACTCAACTGCAGTAAAGTAAGTAGACTCAACTACAGTAAAGTAAGTAGACTCAACTACAGTAAAGTAAGTAGACTCAACTACAGTAAAGTAAGTAGTCAACTACAATAAGTAGTCAACTACAGTAAAGTAAGTAGACAACTACAGTAAAGTAAGTAGACAACTACAGTAAAGTAAGTAGTCAACTATAGTAAAGTAAGTAGACTCAACTACAGTAAAGTAAGTATACTCAACTGCAGTAAAGTAAGTAGACTCAACTACAGTAAAGTAAGTAGACTCAACTACAGTAAAGTAAGTAGACTCAACTACAGTAAAGTAAGTAGACTCAACTACAGTAAAGTAAGTAGACAACTACAGTAAAGTAAGTAGTCAACTATAGTAAAGTAAGTAGACTCAACTACAGTAAAGTAAGTATACTCAACTGCAGTAAAGTAAGTAGACTCAACTACAGTAAAGTAAGTAGACTCAACTACAGTAAAGTAAGTAGACTCAACTACAGTAAAGTAAGTAGTCAACTACAATAAGTAGTCAACTACAGTAAAGTAAGTAGACAACTACAGTAAAGTAAGTAGTCAACTATAGTAAAGTCTGTGTCTAATAGGACAATGTTTTGACCCCAAACTGGTTCTTGTCAGGAAGATGTCCTCTTTAACACTAGAATCCTTGGGCCTAGAGGGACCCCCATTCGAGCTAATGAGCAGTCATTCTGACTGCAACATTCTAACATTGTAATTAATACATTTCATATGCTATCACAAAATAATAATCATTTGGTTGTGTATATGAAGGTCTTAAGTAACATTAGAATATGATTATTTATATAATATATATATCATTTTTATTTATTTGTTACTGTATACCAGGGGTTCCCAAACTTTTTTGGCCATGACCCCATTTTGATATCTGAAAATGATTGCGACCCCCAACCATGCAAATGTTTTTTTTAAATTAACAGCCAATGTTTACTTTTTTATTTGGGGCTATGGCAGTCAATAGAAAAACATTCTGTATTTCTGACTGTCTTCTCTTACTCACAGTCACATACTTTTAATGTGGGGCTATGACAGTCAATCGCAAATGTATCTAGCATAATGTCTCTTATCTCACCACCACTAATGAGATGGGTGTGGTCGACAGTGTACACCTCATCTCTGCTGTCACGTCCAACCTGGATTGTTACTGTATTTGGTTTTAATGCAGACCAGAGCACTGAATCCAGCTTCACACAGATATGAGCTGGCGAAGGGTAGCTACCATGAGTTTTATGGTGCTTTCAAGAAAACTGGGAGGTCAAATAATGACGTCAGTGATCTTTAGGTTGGAAAGTCGGAGCTCTAGAAAGAGACCGGAGTTCGAATTCTGAGTTGGATGACCGTTGAAAACTTTTTTTACCAGTCAAAGCTTGTTTCTTTCAGAGGTCCCAGTTGTCTTGAATGCACTGAATTTGGAATTCGTAGATTTTCGTGTTCCCAGTTCTGAGTTCCCAGTTGTTTTGAATGCGGAATAAATGCTCAGAGGGAGACAGCATGGTATTCACTTTGGGTCAGGAACCAAAACTCCTCTGTATTGACCCGTGAATGTATTCACTCACATGACAGCTCGACCAGCTGTTCGATTTCACTTACCGGCATGTCAACTGAGACAGGATCACAGTCAAATGGATTGGGAAGTAGGGCCCAAAGTGCTCTTCCAAGCGTTGGAGGTGAGCAGTCATCAATCGTGTGGGACACTGATGCCGTTTTCTGTTATTTTCTTTTCATTACACAGAAAGTCAACCAAGTCTGTTCTTTTTACATCCATTGTGAATGACAACAGTTCCTCTCTCAATGTGAAAAATCCAACACTCCTCCTCAATAACATAGAACATTATCATGCTCTGATCCCATATCTCCACATAGTTTTGTGAACTTTTACTTTATTTAGTAAAAAGGAGATGTGGAGAGAGTTGAAGAGCGTGACAGGGACGCTGCATGCCTCTGTCTGGTCACACATCGTTCATCTACTCTGTCTATCTCAGCAGTGGGTTTACCACACACACACACACACACACACACACACACACACACACACACACACAACACCGACTGCTCTCAGCCTAGTCTGACCTTCCTTAGTGATGCTTGACTAGCTGACCAGTCAGTCAGTTAGTCAGCACTACACTAGCTACCTCTGAGACCCAGACCTGCGTGTCGATCGGTCCGCTACCCTTCGGGGATGCAATATTCATCTGGGGGAAGGATTTCTTTCTGGTTGCAGTTTTTCAGAATAATTTTTTGTTTGTGCCCCCCCTAGGAGGGGCTGTGGATGGTCTAGCCAGAGGAAAGCGAGCGAAGCGGAGAGCACTGTGTTTATTCATGTATTTCATCAGCGCTGGGAAGCAGTCATGTGTTTCTGAATGCAGATACAGGATGTGTGTGTGTGTGTGTGTGTGTGTGTGTGTGTGTGTGTGTTCTGTTTCTGAATGTAGAGAGGTCCTTTGAGGCCAACTGGCAGAGTTAGCCCTCCATATATTTGCACGTGTT
>NC_059196.1:39108452-39200952 GCF_020615455.1 Coregonus clupeaformis
AGGGGGGGAGAGAGAGGGAGTGAGAGAGAGAGAAAGGTAGGCTGGAACGAAGTGGAAGGGAGGCTGGGAGGATGCTGAAGCAGGGAGGAAGGGAGGGAAGGAGTTTGGGGAGGCAGCGTGGGTAGTGTGGGAGGCAGCGTGGGTAGTGTGGGAGGCAGCGTGGGTTGTGTGGGAGGCAGCGTGGGTAGTGTGGGAGGCAGCGTGGGAAGTGTGGGAGGCAGCGTGGGTAGTGTGGGAGGCAGCGTGGGTAGTGTGGGAGGCAGCGTGGGGAGTGTGGGAGGCAGCGTGGGTAGTGTGGGAGGCAGATGGGTAGAGGAGCATCAGGGTGAGGTGGTGGCGGCAGAGTCAATCACTCCTGGCGCCGCTTTCTTACACCGAGTGTGTCCCAAATGATACCCTATTCCCTTTACAGTGCACTACATTTAACTAAAAGCTGCCTCTTCGCTCTACTCTCCTGTTTACTCTCTAGGGTTCTCCTAGAACATCTACTCTCCTGTTTACTCTCTAGGGTTCTCCTAGAACATCTACTCTCCTGTTTACGCTCTAGGGTTCTCCTAGAACATCTACTCTCCTGTATACTCTCTAGGGTTCTCATAGAACCTCTACTCTCCTGTTTACTATCTAGGGTTCTCCTACTTCCTCTACTCTCCTGTTTAATCTTTATGGTTCTCCTAGCAACTCTCTACTCTCCTGTTTACTGTCTAGGGTTCTCGTAGTACCGTTCTACTCTCTACTCTCCTGTTTACTCTCTAGGGTTCTCCTAGTGCCTCTACTCTCCTGTTTACTCTCTAGGGTTCTCGTAGTACAGTTCTACTCTCTACTCTCCTGTTTACTATATAGGGTTCTCCTAGTGCCTCTACTCTCCTGTTTACTCTCTAGGGTTCTCGTAGTACCGTTCTACTCTCTACTCTCCTGTTTACTCTCTAGGGTTCTCCTAGAACCTCTACTCTCCTGTTTACTCTCTAGGGTTCTCCTAGAACCTCTACTCTCCTGTTTACTCTCTAGGGTTCTCCTAGAACCTCTACTCTCCTGTTTACTCTCTAGGGTTCTCTTAGAACCTCTACTCTCCTGTTTACTCTCTAGGGTTCTCCTAGAACCTCTACTCTCCTGTTTACTCTCTAGGGTTCTCCTAGAACCACTACTCTCCTGTTTACTCTCTAGGGTTCTCCTAGAACCACTACTCTCCTGTTTACTCTCTAGGGTTCTCCTAGAACCTCTACTCTCCTGTTTACTCTCTAGGGTTCTCCAGTACCTCTACTCTCCTGTTTACTCTCTAGGGTTCTCCAGTACCTCTACTCTCCTGTTTACTCTCTAGGGTTCTCCAGAACCTCTACTCTCCTGTTTACTCTCTAGGGTTCTCCTAGAACCACTACTCTCCTGTTTACTCTCTAGGGTTCTCCTAGAACATATACTCTCCTGTTTACTCTCTAGGGTTCTCCTAGAACCACTACTCTCCTGTTTACTCTCTAGGGTTCTCCAGTACCACTACTCTCCTGTTTACTCTCTAGGGTTCTCCTAGAACCTCTACTCTCCTGTTTACTCTCTAGGGTTCTCCTAGAACCTCTACTCTCCTGTTTACTCTCTAGGGTTCTCCTAGAACCTCTACTCTCCTGTTTACTCTCTAGGGTTCTCTTAGAACCTCTACTCTCCTGTTTACTCTCTAGGGTTCTCCTAGAACCTCTACTCTCCTGTTTACTCTCTAGGGTTCTCCTAGAACCTCTACTCTCCTGTTTACTCTCTAGGGTTCTCCTAGAACCTCTACTCTCCTGTTTACTCTCTAGGGTTCTCTTAGAACCTCTACTCTCCTGTTTACTCTCTAGGGTTCTCCAGTACCTCTACTCTCCTGTTTACTCTCTAGGGTTCTCCAGAACCTCTACTCTCCTGTTTACTCTCTAGGGTTCTCCTAGAACCACTACTCTCCTGTTTACTCTCTAGGGTTCTCCTAGAACCTATACTCTCCTGTTTACTCTCTAGGGTTCTCCTAGAACCACTACTCTCCTGTTTACTCTCTAGGGTTCTCCAGTACCACTACTCTCCTGTTTACTCTCTAGGGTTCTCCTAGAACCTCTACTCTCCTGTTTACTCTCTAGGGTTCTCCTAGAACCTCTACTCTCCTGTTTACTCTCTAGGGTTCTCCAGTACCACTCTACTTTAGTGACAGTAGATGATGCAACCAAGCCACTTGCAAAATGCACTCGTTAAAAATAACCTCTGCGTTCTCCATCTCGCTAGCAAGCTACTATTTTGTGTCCGGTGGGGATGATGGCGCTAGGGCAACAACCTGATAAGGCCGTGACGTCACCGGATAAGGCCGTGACGTCACCGGATAAGGCAGTGACGCGCTTCCCTGTTCCATAGAGATCACAACCCGTTTTTGCATGGACATTGCCATTGAGGGCTTTGCCCATTTTAAAGTCATCAACTGGGGTGGGGAATCCTATGGGATTGGAGCGATCAGTCAATGATTGGAGCATTGTCTCCTGCTTCAAATTGATTTGAAGAAAATTGATTTTCAAACATCAAAAGAAGAAGAAAATGTACTACTTTAAAATGGAGATAGCCTCACTGGCTCTGCCCATGCTGTCACAGGCATCATAATGGCACAGATACAACGTTGCGATCTCTATACAGCTTTATGCCATTAGCAGACGTTCTCATTTAGCAGACACTCTTATCCAGAGCGACTTACAGGAACAATTAGTCTTAAGTGCCTTGCTCAAGGGCACATCGACAGATTTCTCACCTTAGCCGGCTCGGGGATTAGAACCAGCCACATTCCGTTGACTGGCCCAACGCTCTTAACCACTAAGAAGAGTTTCAAGGACAGTTCGACACTTTTCGCAAACTGCCAGTGGCAAGCCATCTCCCACAGAGACCGGGTCAAACAATCTCCTCCAGTGCTTTACAGTTGTCGTAGCGTTCGGCATCACTGCCATTGGTACGGAAAAGACTGTGCTTGTAGTTTTTACCGAAATAGTGTTCTGCACATCCACGACGTACATCATTCTGCCTTTACCTTGTGTACATCACGTTACGGGATGGCTAGTAGTTACGCTAGCTTTTAGCATGAACGGCGATATGAAATATATGTTTTAGCTGGGTTAGAAACTGTGGCGATATGTTCCTACTACCTTGTGTTCCGGGGAATTATTTCTGTGGTGAACCATAAGAAGGCATTTGTGGTACGTCTGTCTGTTTAGACTAGGTAGATAGTGATGTTTGTCTGTTTAGACTTGGTAGATACAGTGGCTTGCAAAAGTATTCACCCCGCTTGGCATTTTTCCTATTTTGTTGCCTTACAACCTGGAATTGAAATTGATATATATTTTTTTTTTTGGGGGGGGGGGTTATATCATTTGATTTACACAACATGCCTACCACTTTGAAGATGCAACATATTGTTTTATAGTGAAACAAACAAGAAATAAGACCAAAAAACTGAAAACTTGAGCGTGCAACTATTCACCACCTTTTGCAGCAATTACAGCTGCAAATCTCTTGGGGTATGTCTCTATAAGCTTGGCACATCTAGCCACTGGGATATTTCCCCATTCTTCAAGGCAAAACTGCTCCAGCTCCTTCAAGTTGGATGGGTTCCACTGGTGTACAGCAATCTTTAAGTCATACCACAGATTCTCAGTTGGATTGAGGTCTGGGCTTTGACTAGGCCATTCCAAGACATTTAAATGTTTCCCCTTAAACCACTCCAGTGTTCCTTTAGCAGTATGCTTAGGGTCATTGTCCTGCTGGAAGGTGAACCTCCATCCCAGTCTCAAATCTCTGGAAGACTGAAACAGGTTTCCCTCAAGAATTTCCCTGTATTTAGCACCATCCATCATTCCTTCAATTCTGACCAGTTTCCCAGTCCCTGCCGATGAAAAACATCCCCAAAGCATGATGCTGCCACCACCATGTTTCACTGTGGGGATGGTGTTCTCGGGGTGATGAGAGGTGTTGGGTTTGCGCCAGACATAGCGTTTTCCTTGATGGCCAAAAAGCTCAATTTTAGTCTCATCTGACCAGAGCCCCTTTCTTCCATATGTTTGGGGAGTCTCCCACATGCCTTTTGGCGGAGCTTTGCAGCTCCTTCAGGGTTATCTTTGGTCTCTTTGTTGCCTCTCTGAATAATGCCCTCCTTGCCTGGTCAGTGAGTTTTGGTGGGCGGCCCTCTCTTGGCAGGTTTGTTGTGGTCCATATTCTTTCCATTTTTTAATAATGGATTTAAATGGTGCTCTGTGGGATGTTCACAGTTTCAGATATTTCTTTATAACCCAACCCTGATCTGTACTTCTCCACAACTTTGTCCCTGACCTGTTTGGAGAGGTCCTTGTTCTTCATGGTGCCACTTGCTTGGTGGTGCCCCTTGCTTAGTGGTGTTGCAGGCTCTGGGGCCTTTCAGAACAGGTGTATATATATATATATATACTGAGATCATGTGACACTTGAATAAAGTCCACCTGTGTGCAATCTAACTAATTATGTGATTTCTGAAGGTAATTGGTTGCACCAGATCTTATTCAGGGGCTTCATAGCAAAGGGGGTGAATACATATGCACGCACCACTTTTCCGTTATTTATTTTTTAGAACAAGTTATTTTTTTCATTTCACTTCACCAATTTGGACTATTTTGTGTATGTCCATTACATGAAATCCAAATAAAAATCAATTTAAATTACAGGTTGTAATGCAACAAAATAGGAGAAACGCCAAGAGGGATGAATATTTTTTTTTGCAAGGCGCTGTAGTGACAGGGATGCTAGGCCTATAGCCAGTCGTCTTGTATTTCTTCTCTGTTAGCTAGTAGTTTTCTGTTAGCTAGTGATAGCCAGTAGTCTTGTTTTTAGCTAGATGGTGACTAGGGTAGATAGTGACAGGGATGCTAGATGGTGACTAGGGTAGATAGTGACAGGGATGCTAGATAGTGATAGGGATGCTAGATGGTGACTAGGGTAGATAGTGACAGGGATGCTAGATGGTAACTAGGGTAGATAGTGACAGGGATGCTAGATGGTAACTAGGGTAGATAGTGATAGGGATGCTAGATAGTGACTAGGGTAGATAGTGACAGGGATGCTAGATGGTAACTAGGGTAGATAGTGACAGGGATGCTAGATGGTAACTAGGGTAGATAGTGACAGGGATGCTAGATGGTAACTAGGGTAGATAGTGACAGGGATGCTAGATGGTAACTAGGGTAGATAGTGATAGGGATGCTAGATGGTAACTAGGGTAGATAGTGACAGGGATGCTAGATGGTAACTAGGGTAGATAGTGACAGGGATGCTAGATGGTAACTAGGGTAGATAGTGACAGGGATGCTAGATGGTAACTAGGGTAGATGGTGACAGGGATGCTAGATGGTAACTAGGGTAGATGGTGACAGGGATGCTAGATGGTAACTAGGGTAGGTAGTGATAGGGATGCTATATGGTAACTAGGGTAGATAGTGACAGGGATGCTAGATGGTAACTAGGGTAGATAGTGATAGGGATGCTAGATAGTGACTAGGGTAGGTAGTGATAGGGATGCTAGATGGTAACTAGGGTAGGTAGTGACAGGGATGCTAGATGGTAACTAGGGTAGGTAGTGATAGGGATGCTATATGGTAACTAGGGTAGATAGTGACAGGGATGCTAGATGGTAACTAGGGTAGGTAGTGACAGGGATGCTAGATGGTAACTAGGGTAGATGGTGACAGGGATGCTAGATGGTAACTAGGATAGATAGTGATAGGGATGCTAGATGGTGACTAGGGTAGATAGTGATAGGGATGCTAGATAGTGACTAGGGTAGATAGTGATAGGGATGCTAGATGGTAACTAGGGTAGATAGTGACAGGGATGCTAGATGGTAACTAGGGTAGGTAGTGACAGGGATGCTAGATGGTAACTAGGGTAGATGGTGACAGGGATGCTAGATGGTAACTAGGATAGATAGTGATAGGGATGCTAGATGGTGACAGGGATGCTAGATGGTAACTAGGGTAGATGGTGACAGGGATGCTAGATGGTAACTAGGATAGATAGTGATAGGGATGCTAGATGGTGACTAGGGTAGATAGTGATAGGGATGCTAGATAGTGACTAGGGTAGATAGTGACAGGGATGCTAGATGGTGACTAGGGTAGATAGTGATAGGGATGCTAGATGGTAACTAGGGTAGATAGTGATAGGGATGCTAGATGGTAACTAGGGTAGATAGTGACAGGGATGCTAGATGGTAACTAGGGTAGGTAGTGACAGGGATGCTAGATGGTAACTAGGGTAGATAGTGATAGGGATGCTAGATGGTGACAGGGATGCTAGATGGTAACTAGGGTAGATAGTGATAGGGATGCTAGATGGTAACTAGGGTAGATAGTGACAGGGATGCTAGATGGTAACTAGGGTAGATAGTGATAGGGATGCTAGATGGTAACTAGGGTAGATAGTGATAGGGATGCTAGATGGTAACTAGGGTAGATAGTGATAGGGATGCTAGATAGTGACAGGGAAGCTAGATGGTAACTAGGGTAGATAGTGACAGGGATGCTAGATGGTAACTAGGGTAGATAGTGATAGGGATGCTAGATGGTGACAGGGATGCTAGATGGTAACTAGGGTAGATAGTGACAGGGATGCTAGATGGTAACTAGGGTAGGTAGTGATAGGGATGCTAGATGGTAACTAGGGTAGATAGTGACAGGGATGCTAGATGGTAACTAGGGTAGATAGTGACAGGGATGCTAGATGGTAACTAGGGTAGATAGTGACAGGGATGCTAGATGGTAACTAGGGTAGGTAGTGATAGGGATGCTAGATGGTAACTAGGGTAGATAGTGATAGGGATGCTAGATGGTAACTAGGGTAGATAGTGACAGGGATGCTAGATGGTAACTAGGGTAGATAGTGACAGGGATGCTAGATGGTAACTAGGGTAGATAGTGATAGGGATGCTAGATGGTAACTAGGGTAGATAGTGACAGGGATGCTAGATGGTAACTAGGGTAGATAGTGACAGGGATGCTAGATGGTAACTAGGGTAGATAGTGACAGGGATGCTAGATGGTAACTAGGGTAGATAGTGACAGGGATGCTAGATGGTAACTAGGGTAGATAGTGACAGGGATGCTAGATGGTAACTAGGGTAGATAGTGATAGGGATGCTAGATGGTAACTAGGGTAGATAGTGACAGGGATGCTAGATGGTAACTAGGGTAGATAGTGATAGGGATGCTAGATGGTGACAGGGATGCTAGATGGTAACTAGGGTAGATAGTGACAGGGATGCTAGATGGTGACTAGGGTAGATAGTGACAGGGATGCTAGATGGTAACTAGGGTAGATAGTAACAGGGATGCTAGATGGTAACTAGGGTAGATAGTGACAGGGATGCTAGGCCTATTTGAAGCCTCACCATCTCCTGGCAGCATTTACCTGACAGATTCAGACGCTTGAAAATCCCATTAGAAAGAAAAGCTTGAAAACCTTATTTCATTTTTGCCCAAAGTTTAGAAGACAAAAAACTTAAAATCAAAATAATTCATAATGTTTATTTTATTTTAGTTAGCGTTGGATTCAAAGATAATAGTTTCAGTATAGTTTTAGTTTTTCAAACGGGTTTCTTAATTTGTTTATTTCAGTTTAATCAATCGGTTTTTTCCATGATTAGTTTTAGTTTACTATGATAACCTTGCCATACACACACACACACACACACACACACACACACACACACACACACACACACACACACTACAGCGCAATGGAATAACCCTAGACCCTAAAGACCTGAGAGGAAAACGATAGAGAGACGTCGAGTTCAAACAAACTCTCGTCTCCTGTCGCCTGCGGTGTCATTACACAACCTGGCCATATCCTTCCCATGGCCAGTGATATCTAGCTAAACCATTCTCCTCTCTTATGGTATGTAGCTAACCCATTCATTCTCCTCTCTGTTTATTACACTGCAGGATGACACGAAACACATGACAGGTGTGCTACTGCAGCTAACTCCCATTAAAAACATGACTAGAGAGAGAGCGAGCGAGCGAGAGAGAGAGAGAGAGGGGGCTAGAGAGAGAGAGAGAGAGAGAGCGGGGCGCAGAGAGAGAGAGAGCGGGGGCGAGAGAGCGGTGGGGGCGAGAGAGAGCGAGCGAGAGAGAGAGCGGGGGGGCGAGAGAGAAAGCGGGGCGAGAGAGAGAGAGAGCGGGGGCGAGAGAGCGGGGGCGAGAGAGAGAGAGAGAGAGAGCGGGGCGAGAGAGAGCGAGCGAGAGAGAGAGCGCGAGAGAGAAAGCGGGGGGCGAGAGAGAGAGAGAGCGGCGAGAGAGCGGTGGGGCAGAGAGAGAGAGAGAGAGAGAGCGGGGGCGAGAGAGAGCGAGCGAGAGAGAGAGCGGGGGGGCGAGAGAGAAAGCGGGGGGGCGAGAGAGAGAGAGAGAGAAAGAGAGAGGGGGGCGAGAGAGAGAGCGGGGGGGGGCGAGAGAGAGAAAGAGAGAGGGGGGAGAGAATGAGAGATCAAATGTTTATGTTAACTACTCCACTTGTTTTCTGAACTTCTAGCCATCTAGAACCAGATATCATGCATAATGGATTGAATCCAGGTCCCTGTATTGTCCTATACTAAACCTTCAGTCTGTCAGGAAGAGGACAAGGTGCTTTAAAAAGGTAATGTAGGCAGAAACATCATGTGTCTCAGTTGAATTGGCCTCCATTTCAATAAGAAAGCATGACAAAAGGTAGTGTACAGCCTGAATAATGACCCAGGAGAACTAGACAACCTTTCTGGAAGGTTCTGTAAGACTCATGTTCTCCCCTGATCTGAGGGAACATGTACCTTTAATTTACAGTCACACTGCTTTGACAGTTTTCATAATTACTAATCTAAGGAAATGAGGTGCGTTCCAAATTGTACACTTTTTCCTATACAGAGCACTACTGTTGACAAGGGCTCTATGGGCTCTGGTCAAAATGAGTGCACTTTATAGGGAAGAGGGTGCCATTTGGGACATAGAACCTTTTTTTATTAAATGAATGGTGCTCTTTCTCTTATTCAACAACCATTACTGCCTTCTGTCTCATTCAGCTTTTATCCACGAGCCAAGGACAGAAGGAGAGGCGAGGCGAGGAGAGGGGAAGGGAGAGGAGAGGAGAGGGGAAGGGAGAGGGGAAAGGAGAAGGGAGAGGAGAGGGGAAGGGAGAGGAGAGGAGAGGAGAGGAGAGGAGAGGAGAGGAGAGAAGGGAGAGGGGAAAGAGAGGAGAGGAGAGGAGAGGAGAGGAGAGGAGAGGAGAGGAGAGGAGAGGAGAGGAGAGGGGAAGGGAGAGGGAAAGGAGAGGAGAGGAGAGGAGAGGAGAGGAGAGGAGAGGAGAGGAGAGAGAGAGGAGAGGAGAGGGAAAGGAGAGGAGAGGAGAGGAGAGGAGAGGAGAGGAGAGGAGAGGAGAGGAGAGGAGAGAGAGAGGAGAGGAGAGGAGAGGAGAGGAGAGGAGAGAGGAGAGGAGAGGAGAGGAGAGGAGAGGAGAAGGGAGAGGGGAAGGGAGAGGAGAGGAGAGGAGAGGAGAGGAGAGGAGAGGAGAGGAGAGGAGAGGAGAGGAGAGGAGAGGAGAGGAGAGGAGAGGAGAAGGAGAGGGGAAAGGAGAGGAGAGGAGAGGAGAGGAGAGGAGAGGAGAGAGGAAGGGAAAGGAGAGGCGAGGCGAGGAGAGAGGAAGGGAAAGGAGAGGCGAGGCGAGGCGAGGCGAGGAGAGGAGAGGAGAGGGGAAGGGAAAGGAGAGGAGAGGGGAAGGGAAGGGAAGGGGAGAGGAGAGGAGGAGGTGGGGGAGAGACTTTCCCTCTCTCTCAGGTTACCTTGACATTTCCATTCCTACTGGAGTGCAATTAAGAACAATAGTAGAAAATAAAGTGCTGTGACTGAGACGTACGAAGACCTTCATTAATGTAACATTCACAGCTCACAGCTCATACAGTAAAGTACTTCTGCTCTCATCTCAGTAATAACCACCTTACCTTATCACACACCGAAAGCACAGCCCGATATACTTTCTATATCCTACTTGATTAATTCATTAACTTTCACAGCATGAAAGCTGTACATAAGAGGAATTACAATGGTTTAGTGACTCACAAATGTCTCAGTTCATGTTAGGAATTAGTATTACTATGATTTAATTTAAATTTAAACTTGAAACTTCTACTTCATTTAATTATTTGATCCTTCATCCTTGAACACCTCATGGCCAACTTTTGTATTTTATTTTTTTCGGACGCTCAGCTCTCGCTCTGAATATATATACTGAACAAAAATAGAAACGCAACATGTAAAGTGTTGGTCCCATGTTTCATGAGCTGAAGTTAAAGCTCCCAGAAATGTTTAATACACACAAAAAGCGTATTTATTTTTTGCACACATTACTTTACATCCCTGTTAGTGAGCATTTCTCCTTTGCCAAGATAATCCATCCACCTGACAGGTGTGGCATATCAAGAAGCTGATTAAACAGCATGGTCATTACACAGGTGCACCTTGTGCTGGGGACAATAAAAGGCCACTCTAAAATGTGCAGTTTTATCACACAACACAATGCCACAGATGTCTCAAGTTTGGAGGGAGCGTGCAATTGGCATGCTGACTGGAGGAATGTCCAACAGAGCTGTTGACAGAGAATTGAATGTTAATTTCTCTACCATTAGCCGCCTCCAACGTTGTTTTAGAGAATATGCCCTCAAAGATGAGGGCCTAATTAATTTATTTAAATTGACTGGTTTCCTTCTATGAACTGTAACTCAGTAAAATATTTGAAAGTGTTGCATGTTGCATTTATATTATTGTTCTGTATAAAACTCACCTCACCTTATACTTACTGTTGAAACGTTAAGAGTGAATTTGACAAATGGATGATGTTCTATTACTTGAAAGACACGTTTCTTTCAGCAGCTGTTAACTTGTTTGTTTGAAAACTGATGTCAGCTGCAAGTTGCATCACTGCTTTGTATGGCAACAGCTCGGCATCCGACCACAAGACGCTACAGAGGGTATTGCGTAACGGCCCAGTACATCACTGGGGCCAAGCTTCCTGCCATCCAGGACCTCTATACCAGGCGGTGTCAGAGGAAGGCCCTAAAAATGGTCAAAGACTCCAGCCACCCAATTCATATACTGTTCTCTCTGCTACCGCATGGCAAGCGGTACCGGAGCGCCAAGTCTAGGTCCAAAAGGCTCCTAAACAGCTTCTACCCCTGTACGAAAATGTATGCACTCACTAACTGTAAGTCTCTCTGGATAAGAGTGTCTGCTAAATGACTAAAATGTAAATGTAAGTGATGTGATATACATTACCAGTCAAAAGTTTAGACACACCTACTCATTCAAGGGTTTTTCTTTATTTTTACTATTTTCTACATTGTAGAATAATAGTGAAGACATCAACACTTGGAATCATATGGAATCATGTAGTAACCAAAGAAGTGTTCAAGAAATCAAAATATGTTTTATATTTGAGATTCTTCAAAGTACTTTGCCTTGATGACAGCTTTCAACACACTCGGCATTCTCTCAACCAGTTTCATGAGGTAGTCACCTGGAATGCATTTCAATTAATGTAGAAAATGGTAAAAAAGAAAGGAAAAACCCTTGAATGAGTAGGTGTGTCTAAACCTTTTACTGGTACTGTGTATATATATATATATATATATATATATATATATATATATATATAGAAACACACAATCACACATAGGCAAGTACGCAGGCAGGCTTCTGCCGGTATGTATGTATGAACACGGGGTAATGACCCACTCCAACTGGACCTGTCCAGTCAGTAGAAACAGAAAACAGGGATCTCCTGAGGAAATTAATGGATGTTTTAATGCTGTTATTAAAAAACAGATCTGTTTCCCTTTATCTTGTAATGCTATTATTACACACAGATCTGTTGTAGAAAATGGCAAAAAAATAAAGAAAAACCCTTGAATGAGTAGGTGTGTCCAAACTTTTGACTGGTGCTGTATATATTCTACATTATTTAAGATACACAGAGTACGTTGACTTCATCTCTTCTAACTGGTGAATCAGACACCATCCCTACTTCCTTTATGGTGGACTCATTTTGACCCGTGCCTATAGGTCTCTGGTCAAAAGCAGTGCACTATATGAGAAGAAGGGGCAGGTTAGCGTTTTTCTTGCTCTGGAGGCATCTCTGCAGAATGGTCACTAGCTGGCACAGCCACAAAGTCATAGATTCTGATTTAAACCTAACCTTAACCACACTGCTAACCCTAACCTTAAATTAAGACCCAAAAGCTCATATTTGTTTTCATGAATTTTTACAACATAGACAATGTTGAGTTTGCAGCTGGCCTATGTAGCGGAAATCCCACAGTTCTGCCTGTAGGCTTCCATTCGGGACACACCCAACGGTCTTCCATAAATACACGTGGCTTTATAATCGTTTTGGAGGAAAATGAACAACAAACATCTTCCTCACATTGTTACCGAACAACACTGTATGTTTAACTCTTGATAACAAGGCAATTCAAAAAGCAAAGTATGCCGTCTAAAAATAAAAGCAGTTTCATCCAACATGTCCCCTTGTCTCGCTTTCCCTTTCTATGATTTCTCTCTCGCTAGGTTTCCATCCAATTGGCGACAGATTTTCATGTGAATATTCTAGAATATTTTCCCACCATCAATCAGACTTTTGCGGTTAAGTTCACAATGACCCGAATTATTTTTTTAAAAGTTAAACGTGTTCTCATCGCATTTTCAACTCTGCGGATGGTTTTGTCACAAAAAAACCTTTGCGCTAAATTACAAACTTGCCCAATCTGGTTTTGGCTCATGCTCTCTAGAGAACAGTTCACTGATAAATTGGACAGTGTAGGTTATGATGGGATATGGATAACAGCAATATCATTTCTATTTTATAAATTGGCAGCCAAGCATTGATCATCATGTCAACAGCATTCAAATAATACCCTCGATATTTATTGGAAATTTGCATCAAGCTCGTCACCATCATGAAGTACAGCATAACTTATTTTACACTACATGACCAAAAGTATGCTCGTCGAACATCTCATTCCAAAGTCGCGGCCATTAGTATGGAGTCGGTCCCCCCTTTGCTGCTATAACAGCCTCCACTTTTCTGGGAAGACTTTCCACGAAATGTTGGAACATTGCTTCAGGAACTTGCTTCAATTCAGCCACGAGAGCATTAGTGAGTTGGGGCACTGATGTTGGGCGATTAGGCCTGGCTCATCCCAAAGGTGTTCGATAGGGTTGAGGTTAGGGCTCTGTGCAGGCCAGTCAAGTTCTTCCACACCGATCTCGACAAACCATTTCTGTATGGACCTCGCTTAATGCACGAGGGAATTGTCATGCTGAAACAGGAAAGGGTCTTTCGCCAAGCTGTTGCCACAATAGTTGGAAGCACAGAATCATCTAGAATGTCATTGTATGCTGTAGCGTTAAGATTTCCCTTCACTGGAACTAAGGGACCTAGCCCGAACCATGAAAAACAACCCCAGACCATTATTCCTCATCCACCAAACTTTACAGTTGGCACTATGCATTCGGGCAGTTAGCGCTCTCCTGGCATCTGCCAAACCCAGATTAGTCCGTCGAACTGCCAGATGGTGAAGCATGATTCTTCACTACAGAGAACGTGTTTCCACTGCTCCAGAGTGCAATGGTGGTGAGCTTTACACCACTTCAGCCGACGCTTGACATTGCGCATGGTGATCTTAGGCTTGTGTGTGACAAACAGTTATTGTGCTGACGTTGCTTCCAGAGGCAGTTTGGAACTCGTTAGTGAGCGTTGCAACCGAGGACAGATGATTTTTACGCTCTACGCACTTCATCACTCGGCGGTCCCGTTCTGCGAGTTTGTGTGGCCTACCACTTCGCGGCTGAGCTGTTGTTGCTCCTAAACGTTTCAACTTCACAATAACAACACTTACAGTTGACCGGGGCAGCTCAAGCAGGGCAGAAATCTGACAAACTGACTTGTTGGAAAGGTGGCATCCTATGAAGGTGCCACGTTGAAAGTCACAGAGCTCTTCAGTAAGGCCATTCTACTGCCAATGTTTGTCTATGGAGATTGCATGGCTGTGCGCTCGATTTTATACACCTGTCAGCAACGGGTGTGGCTGAAATAGCCGAATCCACTCATTTGAAGGGGTGTCCACATACTTTTGTACATATAGTGTATCTGCCTATAAACTCTTAATGCTTTACCACGTTGTAGTGTTAGTACAACATATCAGTTCATCGCGTGACTCCAAGTTTACTTAGATATCTGACACACACACACTTACCCCACCAGACATGCCACCAGGGGTCTTTTCACAGTCCCCAAATCCAGAACAAATTCAAGAAAGCGTACAGTATTATATAGAGCTATTATTGCATGGAACTCCGTTCCATCTCATATTGCTCAAATGAACAGCAAACCTGGTTTCAAAAAACAGATAAAGCAGCACCTCACGGCACAAAGCCTCTCCCCTATTTGACCTAGATAGTTTGTGTGTGTATTGGTATGTAGGCTACATGTGCCTTTTTTTTTAATGTACGTAGTTCTGTCCTATGTAGGCTACATATTATTATAATAATACTAATAATATTATTGATGTAGTTCTGTCCTTGAGCTGTTCTTGTCTATAAATGTTCTGTATTATGTCATGTTTCATGTTTTGTGTGGACACCAGGAAGAGTAGCTGCTGCTTTTGCAACAGCTAATAGGGATCCTATTAAAATACCAAATACCTCCAAAAAACATATGATGGTTATTGTATCAATATTTGCGTATGAAGGTGTTTCTACTGCCATTTCTTGCAATTATTAATTTCATTGACACAAAAAGATCCCACCATGTCGAACTAACAAATTCTACGTCGACATTTTTGAAATTGTATCGGGATTTCCAGTTCCATTAACCTTGTCGTGACTTTTTTATGTGTCAGGTAATTCATCCGCATGAAATGGTTAGATGGAAACCTGATCTCTCTCTCTCTCAGTCTCAATCTCTCCATCTCTCTCGCTATCTCCGTCTCTTTCTCTCAGTCTGTCCATCTTTCTCTCGCTATCTCCGTCTCTTTCTCTCAGTCTGTCCATCTCTCTCTCTCGCTATCTCCGTCTCTTTCTCTCAGTCTGTCCATCTCTCTCTCTCGCTATCTCCATCTCTTTCTCTCAGTCTGTCCATCTCTCTCGCTATCTCCGTCTCTTTGTCTCAGTCTGTCCATCTCTCTCTCTCGCTATCTCCGTCTCTTTCTCTCAGACTGTCCATCTCTCTCGCTATCTCCGTCTCTTTCTCTCAGTCTGTCCATTTCTCTCTCTCGCTATCTCTGTATCTTTCTCTCAGTCTGTCCATCTCTCTCTCTCGCTATCTCCGTCTCTTTCTCTCAGTCTGTCCATCTCTCTCTCTCGCTATCTCCGTCTCTTTCTCTCAGTCTGTCCATCTCTCTCTCTCGCTATCTCCGTCTCTTTCTCTCAGTCTGTCCATCTCTCTCTCACTATCTCCATCTCTTTCTCTCAGTCTGTCCATTTATCTCTCTCGCTATCTCTGTCTCTTTCTCTCAGTCTGTCCATCTCTCTCTCTCGCTATCTCCGTCTCTTTCTCTCAGTCTGTCCATCTCTCTCTCTCGCTATCTCCGTCTCTTTCTCTCAGTCTGTCCATCTCTCTCTCTCACTATCTCCATCTCTTTCTCTCAGTCTGTCCATCTCTCTCTCTCGCTATCTCCGTCTCTTTCTCTCAGTCTGTCCATCTCTCTCTCTCGCTATCTCCGTCTCTTTCTCTCAGTCTGTCCATCTTTCTCTCGCTATCTCCGTCTCTTTCTCTCAGTCTGTCCATCTTTCTCTCGCTATCTCCGTCTCTTTCTCTCAGTCTGTCCATCTTTCTCTCGCTATCTCCGTCTCTTTCTCTCAGTCTGTCCATCTTTCTCTCGCTATCTCTGTCTCTTTCTCTCAGTCTGTCCATCTCTCACGCTATCTTTGTCTCTTTCACCTTCTATTCAGATTGCTTTCCCTCCATATGGTGTGGATGTTGTTTTGGCACATAGACACCATAACTTCGGCGCTACTCATCCTTGACAATATTAGTCAGGCATCTGCTATAGGCCCAGTATTCTGCTACAGTATCAATAAGAGAAATATAGCTGCGAGCAGCAATGTCAGGGTTCAAGCTGTGGGCCCACTGTGCCACCATCAGGACTAATTGGACACATCGCCCTAGGATGAGCTACTTCTGTACTCCTTACCACGCTTGCCAAACATCAGAACTCAAAATCAAACAGATCATGCAATATGATTTTGATGTATTTTGAACCATTTATAATGATGTTGCCTACGTTTTCTCCAGATCCACAGGACTGATCGGCACCATCTACGGATGCACATCTTCAAATACAATATTTTTTCCCAAGACTCTTGTCAAACAACATGCCAATGAGCTTGCATGAATAGTTTTTTCTGTAAAACAACGCCACAATGTGCCGAACTGAACCGGTACTTTACAACTTAGCGAGACTCATATCCCTTGAGCCTTTGTGCCAAGTTTCATCACTGAGTCAAACAGATCAAGAGATGTAATAAATGTGCCTGTTAGAGCAGCACCATGTGGTTGATCTGAACGTGCTTGCATATGTTTGAGTCTTGACAGTGTTTGGAACAATACTAATATCCCTGTCTGATTCATATGCCTTTATGTGCCAGACCACATCCACATGAATGTTTACTGTTCATGTTCGTCCATAGATGCCATATGGAGATGTAATTTAAGTGTTTTTCACAAAATCCAAAATGGTGGAAAATCCATCATGGCGGACCTTATGGGTCCTTGAGGCAAATTTGTTCATTGTGAGAAGAGGGACCTGGACACTAGGTCATATGGGGCGTGACCTTTCAAAGTTTTTCCATTTCAATAACCTGTTATAGTGCCACCTTGTGGCCAATTGTCATGGCATCGCATGAGAGGATGTACACACCATGGGCCTTTAGCATCAGGTCAAGTTGCACCCTCCTCGGACTTTCCATCTCACAGGAATGTGCGTGTTAATTTTCCTCACAGGAAGAACCAGTACAATGATAATAACAAGGATGAACCAGAAGAAATATAATAGGGGTTTCACCAGCTTCACTGCTTGAACCCCTAATTCATTCATAACAAACCATGGAAAAAGGTAGCAGATGTAACGGAGGGTAAACCATGCTCAAGTGATTAGACCAGAGTTCACAACGATAACGCCTAGGCTTTAGCAGAGCAGGGTCAAGCTGGGTTTACAATAGCTGATATGTGGGATGGCTAAGTACCTTCACTTATAGGTGAACCAAATGAATCACGACTACCTGACTCTTCATATGTATCTACATTTACATTTTAGTCATTTAGCAGACGCTCTTATCCAGAGCGACTTACAGTTAGTGAGTGCATACATTATTTTATTTTTTTCATACTGGCCCCCCGTGGGAATCGAACCCACAACCCTGGCGTTGCAAACGCCATGCTCTACCAACTGAGCTACATCTGTCCCTACCAAATGAATCACGACTACCTGACTCTTCATATGTATCTGTCCCTACCAAATGAATCACGACTACCTGACTCTTCATATGTATCTGTCCCTACCAAATGAATCACGACTACCTGACTCTTTATATGTATCTGTCCCTACCAAATGAATCATGACTACCTGACTCTTCATATGTATCTGTCCCTACCAAATGAATCATGAATACCTGACTCTTCATATGTATCTGTCCCTACCAAATGAATCATGACTACCTGACTCTTTAAATGTATCTGTCCCTACCAAATGAATCACGACTACCTGACTCTTCATATGTATCTGTCCCTACCAAATGAATCATGACTACCTGACTCTTTATATGTATCTGTCCCTACCAAATGAATCATGACTACCTGACTCTTTATATGTATCTGTCCCTACCAAATGAATCACGACTACCTGACTCTTTATATGTATCTGTCCCTACCAAATGAATCACGACTACCTGACTCTTCATATGTATCTGTCCCTACCAAACGAATCATGACTACCTGACTCTTCATATGTATCTGTCCCTACCAAATGAATCATGACTACCTGACTCTTCATATGTATCTGTCCCTACCAAATGAATCATGACTACCTGACTCTTCATATGTATCTGTCCCTACCAAATGAATCATGACTACCTGACTCTTCATATGTATCTGTCCCTACCAAATGAATCATGACTACCTGACTCTTCATATGTATCTGTCCCTACCAAACGAATCATGACTACCTGACTCTTCATATGTATCTGTCCCTACCAAATGAATCATGACTACCTGACTCTTCATATGTATCTGTCCCTACCAAATGAATCATGACTACCTGACTCTTCATATGTATCTGTCCCTACCAAATGAATCATGACTACCTGACTCTTCATATGTATATGTCCCTACCAAATGAATCATGACTACCTGACTCTTTATATGTATCTGTCCCTACCAAATGAATCATGACTACCTGACTCTTTATATGTATCTGTCCCTACCAAATGAATCACGACTACCTGACTCTTTATATGTATCTGTCCCTACCAAATGAATCACGACTACCTGACTCTTCATATGTATCTGTCCCTACCAAACGAATCATGACTACCTGACTCTTCATATGTATCTGTCCCTACCAAATGAATCATGACTACCTGACTCTTCATATGTATCTGTCCCTACCAAATGAATCATGACTACCTGACTCTTCAAATGTATCTGTCCCTACCAAATGAATCACGACTACCTGACTCTGTCCCTACCAAATGAATCATGACTACCTGACTCTTCATATGTATCTGTCCCTACCAAATGAATCATGACTACCTGACTCTTCAAATGTATCTGTCCCTACCAAATGAATCACGACTACCTGACTCTTCATATGTATCTGTCCCTACCAAATGAATCATGACTACCTGATTCTTCATATGTATCTGACCATACCAAATGAATCACGACTACCTGACTCTTCATATGTATCTGTCCCTACCAAATGAATCACGACTACCTGACTCTTCATATGTATCTGTCCCTACCAAATGAATCATGACTACCTGACTCTTCATAGGTATCTGTCCCTACCAAATGAATCATGACTACCTGACTCTTCATATGTATCTGTCCCTACCAAATGAATCATGACTACCTGACTCTTTATATGTATATGTCCCTACCAAATGAATCATGACTACCTGACTCTTCATATGTATCTGTCCCTACCAAATGAATCATGACTACCTGACTCTTCATATGTATCTGTCCCTACCAAATGAATCACGACTACCTGACTCTTCATATGTATCTGTCCCTACCAAATGAATCACGACTACCTGACTCTTCATATGTATCTGTCCCTACCAAATGAATCATGACTACCTGACTCTTCATAGGTATCTGTCCCTACCAAATGAATCATGACTACCTGACTCTTCATATGTATCTGTCCCTACCAAATGAATCATGACTACCTGACTCTTTATATGTATATGTCCCTACCAAATGAATCATGACTACCTGACTCTTCATATGTATCTGTCCCTACCAAATGAATCACGACTACCTGACTCTTCATATGTATCTGTCCCTACCAAATGAATCATGACTACCTGACTCTTTATATGTATATGTCCCTACCAAATGAATCATGACTACCTGACTCTTTATATGTATCTGTCCCTACCAAATGAATCACGACTACCTGACTAATTCACTTATAGGTGAATTATAGTTTGGGGCAATCTGACTGTGTGGCGGATGCATTTCTATCGGCGTTCTATCGCTCGTGTGGCGGGGATGACCATTAATTGCACCGCTATCAACTGCATGCCGGCCGTGTGGGGGGAAAAACTCTGAGGCGTCGAAGCTGGACTATTGTTTAAACCCAGCTTAAGACAGTTGTGTGGATCGCAGGAGACTAGGTTCAACACCAGTCTGTCACATATAGGAGGATGTGTTAATACATTATCAGGTGGAGAGTGGGGAGTAGAGAGATTCTCACCTGGATCCATTTATCTGGGATGGCCATGGCCAGACGGTAGTCGAAGCCCAACCCTCCCTCTGCTACGGCTCGGCAGAGAGCTGGCATCCCTGAGACGTCCTATAGGAGACACAACGAGAAACAGTTAAGAGTGTGTGTGTGTGTGTGTGTGTGTGTGTGTGTGTGTGTGTGTGTGTGTGTGTGTGTGTGTGTGTGTGTGTGCGCTAGAGTCCTGCATTGGGTCAGTTCTTTGGATCCGCACCTGCCCCGCGTCGGCCACATCAATTCCGTGCCCCACCCGATATCCCGACATCAGGACAGATTTTTCTCCACAACCCGACCCACCCGCATAGAATTGTTCCCGAGAGCCGAATCGTGACCCGCCAAATAACATCCATTTATTTAATTGTTTTTAATCACTCCAGAGCAGTCAGCTTTAAAGGGGTACTCAGGATTTTGGCAATGGGGCCCTTTATCTACCTCCACAGAGTCAGATTAACTAGAGGATACCATTTTTATGTCTCTGTGTCCAGTATGAAGGAAGTTAGAGTTAGGTTCGCGAGCCGATGCTACCTAGCGTTGGCGGAATGATTGGAAGTAAGGAAACCATGCCATAAATTAAGAACAATACGCCAATCTCTTTATTTTCAAAATACAATGCGGCACATTAACAACTCAAATCACTTTGAAAAAGAGCCTTTTAATTTGCCTTCTTCTTACCCAATGAGAGCCTACAACAAAACAATACCTTCACATTCAATACTGTTCAGATAATCAAATAGTTTCATTGAAATTCCCAGAATCGAATCGGCTATAAACTGCCAAAATAGCCTTCATTTATAGGCCATTGGCTACTCAAACTTTTACTAGCCACACAGGTTTAAACTTGATATGGCCTGCGTATTGTCTAATGAACGAAAGCCTGAATAATTAACGTGATAATTAACTTAATTATCGTAAACAAATACCTGATTGCACTTTTGCAGGCTGTGTATCCATCTACCTTGGTTGTTGTCCTCCTTGTCCACAATGACTCCAAAATCCTTCCAAACCGGGGTTCACTCGCTCAGCACCTGTTTCCACAACGGTGGATTTCACCATCACAACCTTTCTTTCTATTTCTCCTGCCATTTTCACGTGAGCCAGGAGTCAGGGAAAATAAACTTGGCAACGTATTGTACGCGTGGAGGAAGGGAACATACAACTCTGCATAAGGAATGTTTCAGCATCACACAAATAGGCTACTAATGGACAGTTCCCTGCTCCACTCTCTCGCTGCGTGGCTGGGAGCCTAGGCTGTGTCTGCCTCACTGCTCACTTACCATAATGGAATTTGCAACACAATTCAACACAATTCAACACAACTCAATTCAACACAACACAACACAATTCAACACAACACAACACAATTCAACACAACTCAACACAATTCAACTCAACACAATACAACACAACACAACACAATTCAACACAACTCAACTCAACTCAACACAATTCCTGGGATTGTCATTTTTTATCCTATTATCTTGATTTAAAATGTTTACGACCCGCAATAACAAAAGTCTGAACAGCGAGCCGACCCACGGGTTGAAAGGTGGTTTTAATTCCACCCGCCAGCTGATTCTTTCGCAGGTCAACCGCGGGGACCGTAGGTATCCGACCAGATGCAGGACTCTAGTGTGTGTCCACATTGGGATACATGGATGAGCATTGTCCAGTTTGACCAGTATTTGAATCAGCACAAGCTGCACTATGACACAGATTACATCACTACTGAGACTACTCCAACAGATACTGATACTACTCCAACAGCAACACATACTGATACTACTCCAACAGATACTGATACTACTCCAACAGATACTGATACTACTCCAACAGCAACACATACTGATACTACTCCAACAGCAACACATACTGATACTACTCCAACAGATACTGATACTACTCCAACAGATACTGATACTACTCCAACAGATACTGATACTACTCCAACAGATACTGATACTACTCCAACACATACTGATACTACTCCAACACATACTGAGACTACTCCAACACATACTGAGACTACTCCAACACATACTGATACTACTCCAACAGATACTGATACTACTCCAACAGATACTGATACTACTCCAACAGATACTGATACTACTCCAACACATACTGATACTACTTCAACACATACTGATACTTGTCCAAAAGATACTGATACTACTCCAACAGCAACACATACTGATACTACTTCAACACATACTGATACTACTCCAACAGATACTGATACTACTCCAACAGATACTGATACTACTCCAACAGCAACACATACTGATACTACTCCAACAGCAACACATACTGATACTACTCCAACAGATACTGATACTACTCCAACAGATACTGATACTACTCCAACAGATACTGATACTACTCCAACATATACTGATACTACTCCAACACATACTGAGACTACTCCAACACATACTGATACTACTCCAACACATACTGAGACTACTCCAACAGCAACACATACTGATACTACTCCAACAGCAACACATACTGATACTACTCCAACAGCAACACATACTGATACTACTCCAACACATACTGATACTACTCCAACAGATACTGATACTACTCCAACAGATACTGATACTACTCCAACAGATACTGATACTACTCCAACACATACTGAGACTACTCCAACAGATACTGATACTACTCCAACATATACTGATACTACTCCAACACATACTGAGACTACTCCAACACATACTGAGACTACTCCAACAGATACTGATACTACTCCAACACATACTGATACTACTCCAACACATACTGATACTACTCCAACACATACTGATACTACTCCAACACATACTGAGACTACTCCAACAGCAACACATACTGATACTACTCCAACAGCAACACATACTGATACTACTCCAACAGCAACACATACTGATACTACTCCAACACATACTGATACTACTCCAACAGATACTGATACTACTCCAACAGATACTGATACTACTCCAACAGATACTGATACTACTCCAACACATACTGAGACTACTCCAACAGATACTGATACTACTCCAACATATACTGATACTACTCCAACACATACTGAGACTACTCCAACACATACTGAGACTACTCCAACAGATACTGATACTACTCCAACACATACTGATACTACTCCAACACATACTGATACTACTCCAACACATACTGATACTACTCCAACACATACTGATACTACTCCAACAGCAACACATACTGATACTACTCCAACACATACTGATACTACTCCAACACATACTGATACTACTCCAACAGCAACACATACTGAGACTACTCCAACACATACTGAGACTACTCCAACACATACTGAGACTACTCCAACACATACTGAGACTACTCAAACATACTGATACTACTCCAACACATACTGATACTACTCCAACAGATACTGAGACTACTCCAACACATACTGAGACTAGTCCAACACATACTGAGACTACTTCAACACAAACTGATACTACTCCAACACATACTGATACTACTACAACACATACTGAGACTACTCCAACACATGCTGAGACTACTCCAACACATGCTGATACTACTCCAACACATGCTGAGACTACTCCAACACAAACTGAGACTACTCCAACACAAACTGAGACTACTCCTACACATACTAATACTACTCCAACACATACTGATACTACTCCAACACATACTGATACTACTCCAACACAAACTGAGACTACTCCAACACATACTGATACTACTCCAACACGTACTGAGACTACTCCAACACATACTGAGACTACTCCAACACAAACTGAGACTACTCCAACACAAACTGAGACTACTCCAACACATACTGAGACTACTCCAACACATACTGAGACTACTCCAACACATACTGATACTACTCCAACACATACTGATACTACTCCAACACATACTGATACTACTCCATGAGCAACTACATACTGATACTACTCCAACAGCAACGCATAATGATACTACTCCAACACATACTGAGACTACTCCAACACATACTGAGACTACTCCAACACATACTGATACTACTCCATGAGCAACACATACTGATACTACTCCAACACATACTGATACTACTCCAACAGATACTGATACGACTCCAACACATACTGAGACTTCTCCAACACATACTGAGACTACTCCAACACATATTGATACTACTCCAACAGCAACACATGAGACTACTCCAACACATACTGATACTACTCCAACACATACTGATACTACTCCAACACTTACTGATACTACTCCAACACATACTGATACTACTCCAACAGCAACACATGAGACTACTCCAACAGCAACACATGAGACTACTCCAACACATACTGAGACTACTCCAACACATACTGAGACTACTCCAACACATACTGATACTACTCCAACACATACTGAGACTACTCCAACACATACTGAGACTATTCCAACAACAGCACATACTGATACTACTCCAACACATACTGATACTACTCCAACACATACTGATACTACTCCAACACATACTGATACTACTCCAACAGCAACACATACTGATACTACTCCAACACATACTGAAACTACTCCATGAGCAACATTTACTGATACTACTCCAACACATACTGATACTACTCCAACACATACTGATACTACTCCAACAGCAACACATACTGAGACTACTCCAACACATACTGATACTACTTCAACACATACTGATACTACTCCAACAGCAACACATGAGACTACTCAAACAGCAACACATGAGACTACTCCAACACATACTGAGACTACTCCAACACATACTGAGACTGACTACTCCAACACATACTGAGACTACTCCAACACATACTGAGACTACTCCAACACATACTGAGACTACTCCAACAGATACTGATACTACTCCAACATATACTGATACTACTCCAACACATACTGAGACTACTCCAACACATACTGAGACTACTCCAACAGATACTGATACTACTCCAACACATACTGATACTACTCCAACACATACTGATACTACTCCAACACATACTGATACTACTCCAACACATACTGAGACTACTCCAACAGCAACACATACTGATACTACTCCAACAGCAACACATACTGATACTACTCCAACAGCAACACATACTGATACTACTCCAACACATACTGATACTACTCCAACAGATACTGATACTACTCCAACAGATACTGATACTACTCCAACAGATACTGATACTACTCCAACACATACTGAGACTACTCCAACAGATACTGATACTACTCCAACATATACTGATACTACTCCAACACATACTGAGACTACTCCAACACATACTGAGACTACTCCAACAGATACTGATACTACTCCAACACATACTGATACTACTCCAACACATACTGATACTACTCCAACACATACTGATACTACTCCAACACATACTGATACTACTCCAACAGCAACACATACTGATACTACTCCAACACATACTGATACTACTCCAACACATACTGATACTACTCCAACAGCAACACATACTGAGACTACTCCAACACATACTGAGACTACTCCAACACATACTGAGACTACTCCAACACATACTGAGACTACTCAAACATACTGATACTACTCCAACACATACTGATACTACTCCAACAGATACTGAGACTACTCCAACACATACTGAGACTAGTCCAACACATACTGAGACTACTTCAACACAAACTGATACTACTCCAACACATACTGATACTACTACAACACATACTGAGACTACTCCAACACATGCTGAGACTACTCCAACACATGCTGATACTACTCCAACACATGCTGAGACTACTCCAACACAAACTGAGACTACTCCAACACAAACTGAGACTACTCCTACACATACTAATACTACTCCAACACATACTGATACTACTCCAACACATACTGATACTACTCCAACACAAACTGAGACTACTCCAACACATACTGATACTACTCCAACACGTACTGAGACTACTCCAACACATACTGAGACTACTCCAACACAAACTGAGACTACTCCAACACAAACTGAGACTACTCCAACACATACTGAGACTACTCCAACACATACTGAGACTACTCCAACACATACTGATACTACTCCAACACATACTGATACTACTCCAACACATACTGATACTACTCCATGAGCAACACATACTGATACTACTCCAACAGCAACGCATAATGATACTACTCCAACACATACTGAGACTACTCCAACACATACTGAGACTACTCCAACACATACTGATACTACTCCATGAGCAACACATACTGATACTACTCCAACACATACTGATACTACTCCAACAGATACTGATACGACTCCAACACATACTGAGACTTCTCCAACACATACTGAGACTACTCCAACACATATTGATACTACTCCAACAGCAACACATGAGACTACTCCAACACATACTGATACTACTCCAACACATACTGATACTACTCCAACACTTACTGATACTACTCCAACACATACTGATACTACTCCAACAGCAACACATGAGACTACTCCAACAGCAACACATGAGACTACTCCAACACATACTGAGACTACTCCAACACATACTGAGACTACTCCAACACATACTGATACTACTCCAACACATACTGAGACTACTCCAACACATACTGAGACTATTCCAACAACAGCACATACTGATACTACTCCAACACATACTGATACTACTCCAACACATACTGATACTACTCCAACACATACTGATACTACTCCAACAGCAACACATACTGATACTACTCCAACACATACTGAAACTACTCCATGAGCAACATTTACTGATACTACTCCAACACATACTGATACTACTCCAACACATACTGATACTACTCCAACAGCAACACATACTGAGACTACTCCAACACATACTGATACTACTTCAACACATACTGATACTACTCCAACAGCAACACATGAGACTACTCAAACAGCAACACATGAGACTACTCCAACACATACTGAGACTACTCCAACACATACTGAGACTGACTACTCCAACACATACTGAGACTACTCCAACACATACTGAGACTACTCCAACACATACTGAGACTACTCCAACACATACTGATACTACTCCAACACATACTGAGACTACTCCAACACATACTGAGACTACTCCAACACATACTGAGACTACTCCAACACATACTGAGACTGCTCCAACACATACTGAGACTACTCCAACACATACTGATACTACTCCAACACATAATGAGACTACTCCAACACATACTGAGACTACTCCAACAACAACACATACTGATACTACTCCAACACATACTGATACTACTCCAACACATACTGATACTACTCCAAAACATACTGATACTACTCCAACAGCAACACATACTGATACTACTCCAACAAATACTGATACTACTCCCCAACACATACTGAAACTACTCCATGAGCAACACTTACTGATACTACTCCAACACATACTGATACTACTCCAACACATACTGAGACTCCTCCAACACATACTGAGACTACTCCAACAGATACTGATACTACTCCAACACTTACTGATACTACTCCAACAGCAAAACATACTTATACTACTCCAACACATACTGAGACTACTCCAACACATACTGAGACTACTCCAACACATACTGAGACTACTCCAACACATACTGAGACTACTCCAACAACAACACATACTGAGACTACTCCAACAACAACACATACTGATACTACTCCAACACATACTGATACTACTCCAACACATACTGATACTACTCCAACACATACTGATACTACTCCAACAGCAACACATACTGATACTACTCCAACACATACTGAAACTACTCCATGAGCAACATTTACTGATACTACTCCAACACATACTGATACTACTCCAACACATACTGATACTACTCCAACAGCAACACATACTGAGACTACTCCAACACATACTGATACTACTTCAACACATACTGATACTACTCCAACAGCAACACATGAGACTACTCCAACACATACTGATACTACTCCAACACATACTGATACTACTCCAACAGCAACACATGAGACTACTCAAACAGCAACACATGAGACTACTCCAACACATACTGAGACTACTCCAACACATACTGAGACTACTCCAACACATACTGAGACTACTCCAACACATACTGATACTACTCCAACACATACTGAGACTACTCCAACACATACTGAGACTACTCCAACAACAACACATACTGATACTACTCCAACACATACTGATACTACTCCAACACATACTGATACTACTCCAACAGCAACACATACTGATACTACTCCAACAAATACTGATACTACTCCAACACATACTGAAACTACTCCATGAGCAACACTTACTGATACTACTCCAACACATACTGATACTACTCCAACACATACTGAGACTCCTCCAACACATACTGAGACTCCTCCAACACATACTGAGACTACTCCAACAGATAATGATACTACTCCAACACTTACTGATACTACTCCAACAGCAAAACATACTTATACTACTCCAACACATACTGAGACTACTCCAACACATACTGATAGTACTCCAACACTTACTGATACTACTCCAACACATACTGATACTACTCCAACACATACTGAGACTACTCCTACACATACTGAGACTACTCCTACACATACTGAGACTACTCCAACACATACTGATACTATTCCAACAGCAACGCATACTGAAACTACTCCAACACATACTGATACTACTCCAACACATACTGATACTACTCCAACACATACTGATACTACTTCAACACATACTGATACTACTCCAACACATACTGATACTACTCCAACACATACTGAGACTACTCCAACACATACTGATACTACTCCAACACATACTGAGACTACTCCAACACATACTGAGACTACTCCAACACATACTGAGACTACTCCTACACATACTGAGACTACTCCAACACATACTGAGACTACTCCAACACATACTGAGACTACTCCAACACATACTGAGACTACTCCAACACATACTGAGACTACTCCAACACATACTGATACTACTCCAACACATACTGAGACTACTCCAACACATACTGAGACTACTCCAACACATACTGAGACTACTCCAACACATACTGAGACTACTCCAACACATACTGAGACTACTCCAACACATACTGATACTACTCCAACAGCAACACATAATGATACTACTCCATGAGCAACACATACTGATACTACTCCAACAGCAACGCATAATGATACTACTCCAACACATACTGAGACTACTCCAACACATACTGATACTACTCCAACACATACTGATACTACTCCAACACATACTGATACTACTCCAACAGAAACACATACTGATACTACTCCAACAAATACTGATACTACTCCAACACATACTGAAACTACTCCATGAGCAACACTTACTGATACTACTCCAACACATACTGATACTACTCCAACACATACTGAGACTCCTCCAACACATACTGAGACTACTCCAACAGATACTGATACTACTCCAACACTTACTGATACTACTCCAACAGCAACACATACTTATACTACTCCAACACATACTGAGACTACTCCAACACATACGGATAGTACTCCAACACTTACTGATACTACTCCAACACATACTGATACTACTCCAACACATACTGAGACTACTCCTACACATACTGAGACTACTCCAACACATACTGATACTACTCCAACACATACTGATACTACTCCAACAGCAACACATGAGACTACTCCAACACATACTGATACTACTCAAACACTTACTGATACTACTCCAACACTTACTGATACTACTCCAACAGCAACACATGAGACTACTCCAACAGCAACACATGAGACTACTCCAACACATACTGAGACTACTCCAACACATACTGAGACTACTCCAACACATACTGAGACTACTCCAACACATACTGAGACTACTGCAACACATACTGAGACTACTCCAACAGCAACACATACTGATATTACTCCAACACATACTGAAACTACTCCATGAGCAACACTTACTGATACTACTCCAACACATACTGATACTACTCCAACAGCAACACATACTGAGACTACTCCAACACATACTGATACTACTCAAACACATACTGATACTACTCCAACAGCAACACATGAGACTACTCCAACACATAATGATACTACTCCAACACATACTGATACTACTCCAACACATACTGATACTACTCCAACACTTACTGATACTACTCCAACACATGAAACTAATTCAACAGTAACACATGATACTACAACACATACTGATACTACTCCAACACATACTGAGACTACTCCAACAGATACTGATACTACTCCAACACTTACTGATACTACTCCAACAGCAACACATACTTATACTACTCCAACACATACTGAGACTACTCCAACACATATTGATACTACTCCAACTCTTACTGATACTACTCCAACACAAGAAACTAATTCAACAGCAACACATGAGACTACAACACATACTGATACTAGTCCAACACATACTGAGACTACTCCTACACATACTGATAACTACTCCAACACATACTGATACTACTCCAACACATACTGATACTATTCCAACAGCAACACATACTTATACTACTCCAACACATACTGAGACTACTCCAACACATACTGATAGTACTCCAACACATACTGATAGTACTCCAACACTTACTGATACTACTCCAACACATACTGATACTACTCCAACACATACTGAGACTACTCCTACACATACTGAGACTACTCCAACACATACTGATACTACTCCAACACATACTGAGACTACTCCTACACATACTGATAACTACTCCAACAGATACTGATACTAGTCCAACACATACTGAGACTACTCCTACACATACTGAGACTACTCCAACACATACTGATACTACTCCAACACATACTGAGACTACTCCTACACATACTGAGACTACTCCAACACATACTGATACTACTCCAACACATACTGAGACTACTCCTACACATACTGATAACTACTCCAACAGATACTGATACTACTCCAACACATACTGAGACTACTCCTACACATACTGAGACTACTCCAACACATACTGATACTACTCCAACACATACTGAGACTACTCCTACACATTCTGATAACTACTCCAACACATACTGATACTAGTCCAACACATACTGAGACTACTCCTACACATACTGATAACTACTCCAACACATACTGAGACTACTCCAACACATACTGAGACTACTCCAACACATACTGAGACTACTAGGACATCTACTGGAAACGGTGCCTGAGGAAGGCCAGCAGCATCATCAAGGACCCCCAGACACCCCGGCCACGAGCTGTTCTCTCCCTTACCGTCGGGCAGATGGTATCGGAGCACGAGGTCTGATACAAACAGGCTCAGAGACAGTTTCTACGTACAAGCCTGGATAGGAGCGTCTGCTAAATGACTCCAGAATGTAAAGCCATCAGAACGCTGAACACTTGAACTGGACGGACCACCTGCTCTGATTCTCCGCACCTTAGGACACGTCACAACTGCTGCTACCCCACTCTTACTGTACTGCTCAGTTTATACACTTACTTCCCACCCCCCACCCCCCCTTCCACAATACAAGTGTAAATATTGTACTATAAATGCTGTCTTCCTGTATTATACTGACGCTAAACCGTTTATTCTATTCTACTGAGCCATTTACTTTCTCTTCCTATTCAATCAAATGTTTTACTACTTCTTACTGTTGTTGCATCGTTGAGAAGGAACCTGCCAGCACTTCCATGTATACTATGCGTATGCCGTACGTACGTACGACTAATAAAACTTCTAAATACTGATACTGCTCCAGGAACAACACAGAGGGTACCAGAAAAATCCAGTTTAATTGAATGAAATCAGAGCCAAACAAAGCAGCGGCTTCCCGTTTACTGACGGCATTACTTCTTAATTACAGAGATGACCTGAGCTTTGAGACGATAATAAGAGCTTTCATTAATCATGACCAGAGGGTGTGTCACCCACAACTAATTGAATGTATTGTGTTTGCGTGTTCGGCTGTAGTCAGGACTCCTCCAGTGTGTGTTCGGCTGTAGTCAGGACTCCTCCGGTGTGTGTTCGGCTGTAGTCAGGACTCCTCCGGTGTGTGTTCGGCTGTAGTCAGGACTCCTCCAGTGTGTGTTTGGCTGTAGTCAGGACTCCTCCGGTGTGTGTTTGGCTGTAGTCAGGACTCCTCCAGTGTGTGTTTGGCTGTAGTCAGGACTCCTCCAGTGTGTGTTTGGCTGTAGTCAGGACTCCTCCAGTGTGTGTTTGGCTGTAGTCAGGACTCCTCCGGTGTGTGTTTGGTTGTAGAGTCGTACAGAGCCAGCGCTGTTCACTATGGGGTGGTCTGAAGCTATAGCCTTGGCCCAGACCTGGATGTGCTTTAACGCTACCAATTCCTCTGACTATTGTTGCCATGACATTCAGGACGCCATACTGATTTTACATATCAAATATTTGGCGATATTGCAGTGCCTAGGGGGTAGGGCTTAAGGACTAGTGTTACCTCTGCGATGGTGATGCAGTCTGGATACAGGGTGTGCAGGACATGATTAGCTGTCATCAGATAGACCAGGGAGTCCTCATCCACCTGAAGACCAAAGTACTCTGAGTAGTCGCCAGAAAATCCATTGCCTGAGGACAGAGAAAGAACAAGGATATCACCTAGGGAGCTAGGGTGTAGGGGTTAGGAGGTTAGGGTGTAGGAGTTAGGGGGTTAGGGTGTAGGAGTTAGGGGGTTAGGGTGTAGGAGTTAGGGGGTTAGGGTGTAGGGGTTAGGGGGTTAGGGTGTAGGGGTTAGGGGAGTAAGGGGTTAGGGGGGTAAGGGTTAGGGAGTAAGGGTGTAGGAGTTAGGGTGTAGGAGTTAGGGTGTAGGGGTTAGGGGTAAGGGTTAGGGTGTAGGAGTTAGGAGGTAAGGGTTAGGGTGTAGGGGTTAGGGGGTAAGGGTTAGGGTGTAGGGGTTAGGGAGCTAGGGTGTAGGGGTTAGTGTGTAGCAGTTAGGGAGTAGGGGTTAGGGGGTAAGGGTTAGGGAGCAAGGGTGTAGGGATTAGGGAGCTAGTGGGTAGGGGTTAGGGGGCAAGGGTTAAGGGTTAAGGGGTAAGAGTTAGGGGGTATGGAACTAGGGTGTAGGGGTTAGGGGATAGGAGTTAGTACTCAGCTCTAAGAAAACCCACTACCTGAGGAAAGCGGTACAACACCCAAACTGAATACATAACCAATATATAACCATAACCCACACTGAATACATAACCAATATATAACCATAACCCACACTGAATACATAACCCAAACTGAATACATAACCAATATATAACCATAACCCACACTGAATACATAACCAATATATAACCATAACCACACTGAATACATAACCATAACCCAAACTGAATACATAACCAATATATAACCATAACCACACTGAATACATAACCCAAACTGAATACATAACCAATATATAACCATAACCCACACTGAATACATAACCAATATATAACCATAACCACACTGAATACATAACCATAACCCAAACTGAATACATAACCAATATATAACCATAACCCAAACTGAATACATAACCAATATATAACCATAACCCAGACTGAATACATAACCAATATATAACCATAACCCAGACTGAATACATAACCAATATATAACCATAACCCAGACTGAATACATAACCAATATATAACCATAACCCAGACTGAATACATAACCAATATATTAACCATAACCCACACTGAATACATAACCAATATATAACCATAACCCAGACAATACATAACCAATATATAACCATAACCACACTGAATACATAACCAATATATAACCATAACCCACACTGAATACATAACCAACATATAACCATAACCCACACTGAATACATAACCAATATATAACCATAACTACACTGAATACATAACCAATATATAACCATAACCCAGACAATACATAACCAATATATAACCATAACCCACACTGAATACATAACCAATATATAACCATAACCCACACTGAATACATAACCAATATATAACCATAACCCAGACAATACATAACCAATATATAACCATAACCACACTGAATACATAACCAACATATAACCATAACCCACACTGAATACATAACCAACATATAACCATAACCCACACTGAATACATAACCAATATATTAACCATAACCCACACTGAATACATAACCAATATATAACCATAACCCAGACAATACATAACCAATATATAACCATAACCACACTGAATACATAACCAATATATAACCATAACCCAGACTGAATACATAACCAATATATAACCATAACCCACACGGAATACATAACCAATATATAACCATAACCCACACTGAATACACAACCAATCTATAACCATAACCACACTGAATACATAACCAATATATAACCATAACCCACACTGAATACATAACCAATATATAACCATAACCACACTGAATACATAACCAATATATAACCATAACCCACACTGAATACATAACCAATATACAGTGGGGAAAAAAAGTATTTAGTCAGCCACCAATTGTGCAAGTTCTCCCACTTAAAAAGATGAGAGAGGCCTGTAATTTTCATAATAGGTACACGTCAACTATGACAGACAAAATGAGGAAAAAAATTCCAGAAAATCACATTGTAGGATTTTTTATGAATTTATTTGCAAATTATGGTGGAAATTAAGTATTTGGTCAATAACAAACGTTTCTCAATACTTTGTTATATACCCTTTGTTGGCAATGACACAGGTCAAACGTTTTCTGTAAGTCTTCACAAGGTTTTCACACACTGTTGCTGGTATTTTGGCCCATTCCTCCATGCAGATCTCCTCTAGAGCAGTGATGTTTTGGGGCTGTCGCTGGGCAACACGGACTTTCAACTCCCTCCAAAGATTTTCTATGGGGTTGAGATCTGGAGACTGGCTAGGCCACTCCAGGACCTTGAAATGCTTCTTACGAAGCCACTCCTTCGTTGCCCGGGCGGTGTGTTTGGGATCATTGTCATGCTGAAAGACCCAGCCACGTTTCATCTTCAATGCCCTTGCTGATGGAAGGAGGTTTTCACTCAAAATCTCACGATACATGGCCCCATTCATTCTTTCCTTTACACGGATCAGTCGTCCTGGTCCCTTTGCAGAAAAAACAGCCCCAAAGCATGATGTTTCCACCCCCATGCTTCACAGTAGGTATGGTGTTCTTTGGATGCAACTCAGCATTCTTTGTCCTCCAAACACGACGAGTTGAGTTTTTACCAAAAAGTTATATTTTGGTTTCATCTGACCATATGACATTCTCCCAATCCTCTTCTGGATCATCCAAATGCACTCTAGCAAACTTCAGACGGGCCTGGATATGTACTGGGTTAAGCAGGGGGACACGTCTGGCACTGCAGGATTTGAGTCCCTGGCGGCGTAGTGTGTTACTGATGGTAGGCTTTGTTACTTTGGTCCCAGCTCTCTGCAGGTCATTCACTAGGTTCCCCCGTGTGGTTCTGGGATTTTTGCTCACCGTTCTTGTGATCATTTTGACCCCACGGGGTGAGATCTTGCGTGGAGCCCCAGATCGAGGGAGATTATCAGTGGTCTTGTATGTCTTCCATTTCCTAATAATTGCTCCCACAGTTGATTTCTTCAAACCAAGCTGCTTACCTATTGCAGAATCAGTCTTCCCAGCCTGGTGCAAGTCTACAATTTTGTTTCTGGTGTCCTTTGACAGCTCTTTGGTCTTGGCCATAGTGGAGTTTGGAGTGTGACTGTTTGAGGTTGTGGACAGGTGTCTTTTATACTGATAACAAGTCAAACAGGTGCCATTAATACAGGTAACGAGTGGAGGACAGAGGAGCCTCTTAAAGAAGAAGTTACAGGTCTGTGAGAGCGAGAAATCTTGCTTGTTTGTAGGTGACCAAATACTTATTTTCCACCATAATTTGCAAATAAATTCATTAAAAATCCTACAATGTGATTTTCTGGATTTTTTTTCCTCAATTTGTCTGTCATAGTTGACGTGTACCTATGATGAAAATTACAGGCCTCTCTCATCTTTTTAAGTGGGAGAACTTGCACAATTGGTGGCTGACTAAATACTTTTTTTCCCCACTGTATAACCATAACCCAGACTGAATACATAACCAATATATAACCATAACCCAGACTGAATACATAACCAATATATAACCATAACCCAGACTGAATACATAACCAATATATAACCATAACCCAGACTGAATACATAACCAATATATAACCATAACCAATATATAACCATAACCCAGACTGAATACATAACCAATATATAACCATAACCACACTGAATACATAACCAATATATAACCATAACCCAGACAATACATAACCAATATATAACCATAACTACACTGAATACATAACCAATATATAACCATAACCCAAAACTCTGCCGTTGTTAGTGTACTTTTTATGAAGACTAATGTACAATAACACATTTCAAAAAAAGCCCTAGCAAATCTGAGTCATGATGTTGCAGGTGCTTGGGAACGCTGCTCTGTCATGCATCACTTTGTTATTCAAGTTGTGTCAGCCTCTTTTTAAAAATATCTGACAAAAGGCCAAGAGGCCGACACATAAAGCTTGAATAAACAAAGTGTTACAAGCAATAGCAATGTGTGGGTTTCTCTTTTCTCTGTACATGACAATAACATAAACACTACACTGCTGCTAGTGTAAAGCATCAGAAGTGTTTATGAAAGACATATAACGCATTTCCAGTTTGAACAGGAATCTAGGGATGCCCAGGATAGGGCATGCAATTTTCTCGGGAAGGAAACATTTTCAATTTTCTGGAAAACATGAATCCCTAGCCCTTACCGATACCGTGATGATGGTACATCATGGACGTCACCCCATCGAACCTGAAGCCATCAAAACGATACTCCTCCATCCACCAACGCAAGTTAGACAGCAGAAACCTTAGGACCTCCCAGCTGAGGCACGCAAATACACACACACACACACACACACACACACACACACACACACGCACGCAAGGTCAGGAAAACAAGATGTATTAAATAATTGAAACGTGATGTTGGTGGTTGGTCTGGTGAGACCCAGGAGATTAGTTCTACAGCGCTACAGTTCATTCCCATCTGATGTTGATGCTTAGGCACAGGTGTGTGTGTGTGTGTGTGTGTGTGTGTGTGTGTGTGTGTGTGTGTGTGTGTGTGCGCACAGGGGGCCGCTGTGTCCAGTTATCTCTGGCTCTCTTTCTGGCTGAGTAAATCAATGTCTTACAGTAGGCAACTGAGCTCTCCTCCTGGGGCTACATCCCAAATGGCACACTATTCCCTATTTAGTGCACTATTTTTGACATGGGACATTCTGGTCAAAATTAGTGCACCATATAGGGAATAGGGTGCCATTTGGGACGCAGCCCTGATCTCTATCAGAGCGCATGGCCACTGGCTAAGTGTTTAGTATGGCCAGGCACCGTCTCGCTGCGTCTCAGTCTGATAGGATTTCATGTAACACTTGGGTAAACAAACACCAAGCAAGAGAATTGAGTTCCTACTCCTGAGAATGAGATCAGTGAGATACTCTAACGCTTTTTGTGGCCTCTCTCCTTCAACGTTGCAAATGGCACACTATTCCCTATGTAGTGCACTACTTTTGACCATGGCTCATAAGGTTACTCTTGACCAGGGCTCAAAAGTAGTGCACTACATAGGGAATAGGGTGCCATTTGAGACAAAGCCAGTGTGTGACTCCCTCCTCCGTCCAACATAGCAAAGGTGAAAACCAATACTCAGAGAAAGAGAACCAAGGTCTTTTTAAAGCACTGCAGTATCAAAACTACTTAAACAACTTGGGAGGACTGGACAGTGAAAGTGTAATTGAGGTGATTCGGTGAAGGTGAACCACGCTCACGTGACAAGTCACCTTGCCCGAGGCCTGAAGACTTGTGTAAGATCCCCCAAGTTAATACCTCGGCTTTAGTTCAGCGGGCTAGCACAGTCTAGTTTAGTGGCACGCAGGAGACCCAGGTTCGAACCCAAGTCAGACACGCAAGATGCTGAGCTATTTTGGGCTAGCTGGGCTACCATATATCTTATACCAGTTGTTTTCTTTGGGACGAAGGAGAGGTAATGGGGGCATAGCCAGAGTCTCTCTACATAATCATCTAAAAGTCACAGCTTGCCCAAAATAGAGGACATCATGATTATGTAGAGAGACTCTGGCTATGCCCCCATTACCTCTCCTTCATCCCAAAGAAAACGACCGGTATAAGATATATTTTACATTACATTTTAGTCATTTAGCAGACGCTCTTATCCAGAGCGACTTACAGTTAGTGAAAAATGTTTTTTTTTTTTTATTTTTTTTTTTATACTGGCCCCCCATGGGAATCGAACCCACAACCCTGGCGTTGCAAACACCTTGCTCTATCAACTGAGCTACATCCCTGCCGGCCATTCCCTCCCCTACCCTGGACGACGCTGGGCCAATTGTGCGCCGCCCATGAGTCTCCCGGTCGCGGCCGGCTGCGACAGAGCCTGGATTCGAACCAGGATCTCTAGTGGCACAGTTAGCACTGCGATGCAGTGCCTTAGACCACTGCACCACTCAGGAGTATATATGGTAATAATGGTATATATGGTATATATGGTAGCCCAGCTGGCCCATGCCTCATATTTGTGGGAAGTAGTGAACGATTGAAAGGAGATATTATTAGGACAACACACACATCCTGTACTCCTCCTCCCTCCGTTTCCTTCCCCTCTGTTGCCGTGGTGAGGAGGAGGGATTAGAATGGGCTGATTCCATCCTTAAAGTAGTCCCGTATCCTGGGGAGGCTCAAGGATCGGAGAGTGCTACTGAAGTGAGCAGGCTCTTAGAGCTCCAAGTCTCTCTCTCTCTCTCTCTGCTGCCTCACTTCTCCCTCAGCAAGGGCACGTTGCCATAGAAACTTAACATGACAGAGCTAGCTGGTGGCCGGTCTGCTGTGTAATGAACACTGTCTGTGTGCAGTCGTGCAGGCCGTGGACATTGTGGAGGTCATCACTGAGGACATGAACACTGTAGAGGTCATCACTGAGGACATGAACACTGTAGAGGTCATCACTGAGGACATGAACACTGTAGAGGTCATCACTGAGGACATGAACACTGTAGAGGTCATCACTAGAGACCATGGACATTGTGGAGGTCATCACTGAGACCATGGACTTTGTGGAGGTCATCACTGAGACCATGGATATTGTGTGGAGGTCATCACTGAGACCATGGACATTGTGGAGGTCATCACTGAGGCCTTGGACATTGTGGAGGCATATACGGCTCCCGAGTGGCGCAGCGGTCTAAGGAACTGCATCTCAGTGCTTGAGGCGTCACTACAGACCCCCTGGTTCGATTCCAGGCTGCATCACAACTGGCCGTAATCAGGAGTCCCATAGGGCGGCGCACAATTGGCCCAGCGTCGTCCGGGTTTGGCCGGTGTAGGCCGTCATTGTAAATAAGAATTTGTTCTTAACTGACTTGCCTGGTTAAATAAAGGTTAAATAAAAAATAACAAAATAGGGCATGGAAATGATGGAGACGTAGAGGTCATGGACATTATGAGACGTCAGTCAGGTATGAACCTTTAAAAAAACATGACATTTTTTTATGTCCCTTCAGCTGTGCTCTTTCTATAAACCAAGGATTTTCTTATAATATTAAAGGTGGGTGAGCAGAATACACACTCACTGGAAGACAATTTATTAAAACCAATATCCCAGAGAGCCATGTATTTATTTAGATGGCTCTGAAATATCGCATTATTTGAAGTGCCATCTGCAAAAATAGCACCCGATACAGGTACCATTTTGCAACTACTGTATAACAGGTCTATGGAACACATTCAGACGGGTCACAGATTGAATCCCTCCAATGCATCATTCACATCATGGTGTTGACATTTTTAGATGTGCAATGTTCCCCCTCCTTACATTTCCCATCCCTAGCTGTGTGGCCATTGCATGGGGAACCAGTCTGTCCCAAATGGCACCCTATTCCCAACATTGTGCACTCGTTTTGACCCCACCGCTCTGAACCCACCTCCACCCCAATAAATGGCACAGTGTGTCCTCACGGGCCAGAAAGACCCAGGCCCAGGGGCTTTGTGTTGGATCCATACTGCCACATTACGATCTACAGAGGGTGTTGGATCCATACTGCCACATTACGATCTACAGAGGGTGTTGGGTCCATACTGCCACATTACGATCTACAGAGGGTGTTGGATCCATACTGCCACATTACGATCTACAGAGGGTGTTGGATCCATACTGCCACATTACGATCTACAGAGGGTGTTGGATCCATACTGCCACATTACGATCTACAGAGGGTGTTGGGTCCATACTGCCACATTACGATCTACAGAGGGTGTTGGGTCCATACTGCCACATTACGATCTACAGAGGGTGTTGGGTCCATACTGCCACATTACGATCTACAGAGGGTGTTGGGTCCATACTGCCACATTACGATCTACAGAGGGTGTTGGGTCCATACTGCCACATTACGATCTACAGAGGGTGTTGGGTCCATACTGCCACATTACGATCTACAGAGGGTGTTGGGTCCATACTGCCACATTACGATCTACAGAGGGTGTTGGGTCCATACTGCCACATTACGATCTACAGAGGGTGTTGGGTCCATACTGCCACATTACGATCTACAGAGGGTGTTGGGTCCATACTGCCACATTACGATCTACAGAGGGTGTTGGGTCCATACTGCCACATTACGATCTACAGAGGGTGTTGGGTCTCCTCTACCCCCTCTACCTCCTCTACCCCCTCTACCTCCCTCTACCTAGGGCGGCAGGTAGCTTAGTGGGTAAGAGCGTTGTGCCAGTAACCGAAAGGTCGCTGGTTCTAATCCCCGAGCCGACTAGGTGAAAAATCTGTCGATGTGCCCTTAAGCAAGGCACTTAACCCTAATTGCTCATGTAAGTCGCTCTGGATAAGAGCGTCTGCTAAATGACTAAAATGTAAATGTAAATGTACCTCCTCCACTCCCCTCTACCTCCCTCTACCCCCCTCTACCTCCTCTACCTCCTCCACTCCCCTCTACCTCCTCCACTCCCCTCAACCTCCCTCTACCCCTCTACCTCCTCCACTCCCCTCTACCCCCTCTACCTCCCTTTACTTTCTCTACCTCCTTTACGCCCTCCACCCCCCTCTACCCCCTCTACCTCCTCTACCTTCCCCAATCTCCTCTACCCTCTCTAACCCCCTCTACCCTATCTAACCCCCTCTACCCTCTCTAACCCCCTCTACCTTCCCACATCTCCTCTACCCTCTCTACCCCCCTCTACCCTCTCTAACCCCCTCTACCTTCCCCCACCTTCCCACATCTCCTCTACCCTCTCTACCCCCCTCTACCCTATCTAACCCCCTCTACCCTCTCTAACCCCCTCTACCTTCCCCCACCTTCCCACATCTCCTCTACCCTCTCTAACCCCCTCTACCCCCTCTACCTTCCCACATCTCCTCTACCCTCTCTAACCCCCTCTACCCTCTCTAACCCCCTCTACCCTCTCTACCCTCTCTAACCCCCCTCTAACCCCCCTCTACCTTCCCCCCACCTTCCCACATCTCCTCTACCCTCTCTAACCCCCTCTACCCTCTCTAACCCCCTCTACCCTCTCTACCCTCTCTAACCCCCTCTACCTCCTCTACCTTCCCCCATCTCCTCTACCCTCTCTAACCCCCTCTACCCTCTCTAACCCCCTCTACCCTCTCTAACCCCCTCTACCTTCCCCCCATCTCCTCTACCCTCTCTAACCCCCTCTACCCTCTCTAACCCCCTCTACCTCCTCTACCTTCCCCCATCTCCTCTACCCTCTCTAACCCCCTCTACCCTCTCTAACCCCCTCTACCCTCTCTAACCCCCTCTACCTTCCCCCATCTCCTCTACCCTCTCTACCCCCCTCTACCCTCTCTACCCCCTCTACCCTCTCTAACCCCCTCTACCCTCTCTAACCCCCTCTACCTTCCCCCATCTCCTCTACCCTCTCTAACCCCCTCTACCTTCCCCCATCTCCTCTACCCTCTCTACCCCCCTCTACCCTCTCTACCCCCCTCTACCCTCTCTAACCCCCTCTACCCTCTCTAACCCCCTCTACCTTCCCCCATCTCCTCTACCCTCTCTAACCCCCTCTACTCTCTCTAACCCCCTCCAACCCCCTCTAACTGCTTTACCTTGAGAAGGAGCCTCTCACTGCATTTTCTATTTATCTACTACCGCCTAGTTCTAACCAATCAGATTCACCCTAATCCTCCCGACGACCGCTGTTTGTCTTTGTGTAGAAATTCATCAAAGCATATTTCCTGAGAAACTGCATTAGCTTTCTCCCTGCAGTGTGTGTGTATTTGTGTAAGTGTATGTGTATGTATGCGTGTGTCTGCCTTGATTGGGGACGTCTTGGTCAGACTGATGATAGCAGAATGGATCAGTCTCATTACCATATAGGGTTTGAGGCCACAGCCCCCCCCCACCACCACCACACACCCTTCCCCCCACCCCACAACCCACACACCCTGAGCTCTAGTATCCACAACATTACAGTCAAGCTGCCGATAACAGCATATAAATGTAATAAGCTGACAGGTCGTTCCACGGGATGTGTGACAGCGGGATAGAACAGCCCTGATGAATGGGCCATCGTTGTTGGGCCGAAAAAGGACAAATAAGGTGCTTCATTTAATGCACCTCAAACTCCCGTCCCTGTCTCAGGTAGGCTGTGTCTCAAATGGCACCCTATTCCCTATGTAGGGCACTTCTTTTGACCAGGGTAGTGCACTATATAGGGAATAGGGGGCCATTTGGGACGCATCAACAGAGGTATAAACGCTTCCTGGTGCTGAAAGCGTTCCTAAGACAACCGTGATGGATTCATCATATTCACTGGTTAGGAGCTGCCTTATGCACCTGAGGATGTCACACCCTGATCTGTTTCACCTGTCTTTGTGATTGTCTCCACCCCCCCTCCAGGTGGCGCCCATCTTCCCCATTATCCCCTGTGTATTTATACCTGTGTTCTCCGTTTGTCTGTTGCCAGTTCGTCTTGTCTCGTCAAGCCTACCAGCATGTTTTTTTCCCGTACTCCTGTTCTCTCTAGTCCCCGTTTTCTAGTTCTCCCGGTTCCGACCTCTTCTGCCTGCCCTGACCACGAGCCTGCCTGCCGTCCTGTACCTATCTGACTCTGACCTGGTTTACGAACTTCTGCCTGTCCTGATTTTTGTTAAACCAAGAAACGACATCTCAAGCCTTTCTTGGAAACGTGTTGGCGCCGTGGATGTAAAGGTGTCTGAAAGGAAAGGAAGTGGTTCATTACAATGTAGGGACATAGTTTGAAGCCACTACAATCATAATGCTATGAAATCCTGCATAGCCCTGCCATGTCACTCCAACACACACACACGTCATATGAAACCATTTATATACACTAGCTGAGGCTACACACCAGCTACACGGGTGTACAGTAATCATGTCAAGGACCAAATTATGTCAATGGACCAACGCATCATGATCCTTCTGGTCAGAACAGCATTAAAAGAGACCAATTATAATTCAGACCACAAAGCCCTGGCCTCGGGCCTCTCTCTTTTCACATCTAAAGACGTCATACACAGATGGATGCAAATGATCCACTATATAGGCTGAATGTAAAAGAGAGAGAGAAACAGAGAGAGAGCTAGATGGGGGGGCGAGAGAGTATTACTGAGGGACGCCAGGATCAATCCTCTTTGAAATATCACATCTGAAAAAGACCCCTGTTCCAGGTAATAGGTAGCTACAGCAACTGCCTGACAGGAAGTCAGGGTCCTGAGTCACCGCCCTGAGTCACCGCCCTGAGCCATGTAACTTACAGGCCTGGTTAATTTACTCTCCATTTGTCACAATGGCTGCATCTGAAATGGCACCCTGTTCCCTATATAGTGCCATAGGGCTCTGGTCAAAAGTAGTGCACTATATAGGGAATCGGGTGCCATTGTGGACACACTCAAGGTGTCCTCGGTACCTGTTTGAACAAGTTCCATTAAAGCAGTAGTGGGAAGCAGATAGGGCGGAATACAGGAAGAGGCTCCTGTATATACAGTGGGGAAAAAAACGTTTTTAGTCAGCCACCAATTGTGCAAGTTCTCCCACTTAAAAAGATGAGAGAGGCCTGTAATGTTCATCATAGGTACACATCAACTATGACAGACAAAATGAGGGGAAAAAAATCCAGAAAATCACATTGTAGGATTTTTAATGAATTTATTTGAAAATTATGGTGGAAAATAAGTATTTGGTCAATAACAAAAGTTTCTCAATACTTTCTTTTACACCCTTTGTTGGCAATGACACAGGTCAAACGTTTTCTGTAAGTCTTCACAAGGTTTTCACACACTGTTGCTGGTATTTTGGCCCATTCCTCCATGCAGATCTCCTCTAGAGCAGTGATGTTTTGGGGCTGTCGCTGGGCAACACAGACTTTCAACTCCCTCCAAAGATTTTCTATGGGGTTGAGATTTGGAGACTGGCTAGGCCACTCCAGGACCTTCAAATGCTTCTTACGAAGCCACTCCTTCGTTGCCCAGGCGGTGTGTTTTGGATCATTGTCATGCTGAAAGACCCAGCCACGTTTCATCTTCAATGCCCTTTCTGATGGAAGGAGGTTTTCACTCAAAATCTCATGATACATGGCCCCATTCATTCTTTCCTTTACACGGATCAGTCGTCCTGGTCCCTTTGCAGAAAAACAGCCCCAAAGCATGATGTTTCCACCCCCATTCTTCACAGTAGGTATGGTGTTCTTTGGATGCAACTCAGCATTCTTTGTCCTCCAAACACGACGAGTTGAGTTTTTACCAAAAAGTTCTATTTTGGTTTCATCTGACCATATGACATTCTCCCAATCCTCTTCTGGATCATCCAAATGCACTCTAGCAAACTTCAGACGGGCCTGGACATGTACTGGCTTAAGCAGGGGGACACGTCTCGCACTGCAGGATTTGAGTCCCTGGCGGCGTAGTGTGTTACTGATGGTAGGCTTTGTTACTTTGGTCCCAGCTCTCTGCAGGTCATTCACTAGGTCCCACCGTGTGGTTCTGGGATTTTTGCTCACCGTTCTTGTGATCATTTTGACCCCACGGGGTGAGATCTTGCGTGGAGCCCCAGATCGAGGGAGATTATCAGTGGTCTTGTATGTCTTCCATTTCCTAATAATTGCTCCCACAGTTGATTTCTTCAAACCAAGCTGCTTACCTATTGCAGATTCAGTCTTCCCAGCCTGGTGCAGGTCTACAATTTTGTTTCTGGTGTCCTTTGACAGCTCTTTGGTCTTGGCCATAGTGGAGTTTGGAGTGTGACTGTTTGAGGTTGTGGACAGGTGTCTTTTATACTGATAACAAGTTCAAACATATGCCATTAATACAGGTAACGAGTGGAGGACAGAGGAGCCTCTTAAAGAAGAAGTTACAGGTCTGTGAGAGCCAGAAATCTTGCTTGTTTGTAGGTGACCAAATACTTATTTTCCACCATAATTTGCAAATAAATTCATTAAAAATCCTACAATGTGATTTTCTGGAATATTTTTTTCCAATTTGTCTGTCATAGTTGACGTGTACCTATGATGAAAATTACAGGCCTCTCTCATCTTTTTAAGTGGGAGAACTTGCACAATTGGTGGCTGACTAAATACTTTTTTCCCCACTGTACATGTTTTTAAGCTATACATATTTATTTATTTTCTCGCTGGCTGGCAACTGTTTGCCTGACAACTCACCTTGAATTTAATTCCGCTGCTCTATCGATCGCTTCATACGTTCAGTCTGAATCTGCCATCCTAGAAGTCGTCTGTGTGACTTTAACATGAGGGGCGGGAGGAGAATCCAGACTCATTGTGGAAAGGAAATGTCAGTTTGGCCGGAGCCATGTGCACGGTTAGCCAGGCAAGGCTACAGTTTCATTGACGGTTGGTTATAAATATTAATAAATGAGCCTGTGTTTTTCATCTAACAGGAAAACATAGTGGACGTGTTTATCGCTGCTTCAATTACTGTAGGCAAGTTCAAATATTCCAGACAGTTTTGGTCTGCTTCCCAAATGGCACCCTAATTCCCCATTGGTCCTGGTCAAAAGTAGTGCCCTATATAGATAGGGAATAGGGTGCCATTTGGGACGCAAACAGTTCGACTTTCTCACTCTGCCGGTTTGAGGGCAGATATTTTTTTTTTTACAAATAACAATTATAGAACTCACACACACACACACACACACACACACACATACAGAGTGATAGGTTGTATTTTGCTGGCAGAACCTGAAGCCTCGCCTTAACAGTGAAGGTGAGAATTTCCTCGCCAATAGCAGCATTCTGGTACACAGCCACACACAGAACACAGAACACACTCCTCTGGGCTTTATCTAATGGCTCATCAGAAGCCTCCCAGTAGTGACATATGTCTGCTCCCTCCTTCTCTCTCTCTCTCTCCCTCAGACTCTCTCTCTCCCTCAGACTCTCTCTCTCCCTCCGTCTCTCTCTCTCCCTCCTTCTCAGACTCTCTCCCTCAGACTCTCTCTCTCCCTCCCTCCGTCTCTCTCTCTCCCTCCGTCTCTCTCTCTCCCTCCGTCTCTCTCTCTCCCTCAGACTCTCTCTCTCCCTCCGTCTCTCTCTCTCCCTCCGTCTCTCTCTCTCCCTCCTCCTCTCTCTCCCTCAGACTCTCTCTCTCCCTCAGACTCTCTCTCTCCCTCAGACTCTCTCTCTCCCTCCGTCTCTCTCTCTCCCTCCGTCTCTCTCTCTCCCTCCTCCTCTCTCTCCCTCAGACTCTCTCTCTCCCTCAGACTCTCTCTCTCCCTCAGACTCTCTCTCTCCCTCCTCCTCTCTCTCCCTCAGACTCTCTCTCTCCCTCAGACTCTCTCTCTCCCTCAGACTCTCTCTCTCCCTCCTCCTCTCTCTCCCTCAGACTCTCTCTCTCCCTCAGACTCTCTCTCTCCCTCAGACTCTCTCTCTCCCTCAGACTCTCTCTCTCCCTTGTTCTCTCTCTCCCCCCGTCTCTCTCTCTCCCCCCGTCTCTCTCTCTCCCTCAGACTCTCTCTCTCCCTCAGACTCTCTCTCTCCCTCAGACTCTCTCTCTCCCTCAGACTCTCTCTCTCCCTCAGACTCTCTCTCTCCCTCAGACTCTCTCTCTCCCTCAGACTCTCTCTCTCCCTCAGACTCTCTCTCTCCCTCAGACTCTCTCTCTCCCTCAGACTCTCTCTCTCCCTCAGACTCTCTCTCTCCCTCCGTCTCTCTCTCTCCCTCAGACTCTCTCTCTCCCTCAGACTCTCTCTCTCCCTCAGACTCTCTCTCTCCCTCAGACTCTCTCTCTCCCTTGTTCTCTCTCTCCCCCCGTCTCTCTCTCCCTCGTTCTCTCCCCCCCGTCTCTCTCTCCCTCGTTCTCTCTCCCCCCATCTCTCTCCACCGTCTCTCTCTCTCCCTTGTTCTCTCCCCCCCGTCTCTCTCCCCCCGTCTCTCTCTCCCCCCGTCTCTCTCTCCCTCGTTCTCTTTCTCCCCCCGTCTCTCTCTCTCTCCCCCCGTCTCTCTCTCTCCCCCGTCTCTCCCTCTCCCCCAGTCTCTCTCTCTCCCTCTGTCTCTAATGAGTCCTTGTGATACCAGGAGAGTTTGATAAGTAATGAAAGAAGCAGCCCTGCTCTCTCTCTCTTTGTTATCCTGCTATAATAGCCTCCATGGCAGACACTAAACATCACTATAAGGTATTGGAAGGGAGCGGCGCTAGCTGTGATGAGACCAACCGGGCTCTCCGACGACGTGTGTATTAAATGTGAGTTCAAAAAGGCATTTAATAGACAACAGAGGACTGAGTGTCCAGAGTCCGGTACCTCATTTGATAGACAACAGAGGACAGTGTCCAGAGTCCGGTACCTCATTTGATAGACAACAGAGGACAGTGTCCAGAGTCCGGTACCTCATTTGATAGACAACAGAGGACAGTGTCCAGAGTCCGGTACCTAATTTGATAAGACAACAGAGGACAGTGTCCAGAGTCCGGTACCTCATTTGATAGACAACAGAGGACAGTGTCCAGAGTCCGGTACCTCATTTGATAGACAACAGAGGACAGTGTCCAGAGTCCGGTACCTAATTTGATAGACAACAGAGGACAGTGTCCAGAGTCCGGTACCTCATTTGATAGACAACAGAGGACAGTGTCCAGAGTCCGGTACCTCATTTGATAGACAACAGAGGACAGTGTCCAGAGTCCGGTACCTAATTTGATAGACAACAGAGGACAGTGTCCAGAGTCCGGTACCTCATTTGATAGACAACAGAGGACAGTGTCCAGAGTCCGGTACCTCATTTGATAGACAACAGAGGACAGTGTCCAGAGTCCGGTACCTAATTTGATAGACAACAGAGGACAGTGTCCAGAGTCCGGTACCTCATTTGATAGACAACAGAGGACAGTGTCCAGAGTCCGGTACCTCATTTGATAGACAACAGAGGACAGTGTCCAGAGTCCGGTACCTCATTTGATAGACAACAGAGGACAGTGTCCAGAGTCCGGTACCTCTATAATATGTGAAGGGGGATGATTCCACAGAGACAGAATGAAAGGAAGAGAGAGAAGAGGAAGATACAGTTTATTACCAGATCCTACAACACCTTGTTCTCTATATAGGGCCCTGGCCAAAAGTAGTGCACTACACAGGGTACATGGTGCCATTTGGGACGCAGTCTTAGTGAGGACTATCAGTGGATTTGCCCACAGACGGCTTCCTTCTTTCACTTCCCATCGCAGTAATTACATGAAAAATAAGGAAGAGCGTAGCAGAGATCTATGAGCTGCAAACAGTGGATTATAGTCATCGTTATTTATTAATAATTGATATTCTACACCCGTCTCGTCTGGAAGGCTAGACACCTAAATGGTAGGATCCAAGAGACACACGGAGGAACCTTAAATTCGCCTCCGTTACTAAGTAAAAGACTGGGGGTATCAGGTAAAAAGAGAAGGCAGCTAAACTGAAGGTCTTCTAATCTCAGGGTCACGGCTTTACCTTTGTTCTTTTACTTCGGTCTAATAGACATATCAGATATACTGTATGTCAGGTGGCAGGTGGCAGGTAGCCTAGCGGTTAAGAGCTTTGGGCCAGTAACCGCGAAAGGTTGCTGGTTCGAATCCCCTAGCCGACTAGGTGGAAAAAGGTGTCAATGTGCCCTTGAGCAAGGCACTTTACCCTAATTGCTCCTGTAAGTCGCTCTGGATAAATGTCTAAAATGTAAATGTACACTACCGTTCAACAGTTTGGGGTCGCTTAGAAATGGCCTTGTTTTCGAAAGAAAATTATTATTTTTTGTCCATTAAAATAACATCAAATTGATCAGAAATACAGTGTAGACATTGTTAATGTTGTAAATGGCTATTGTAGCTGGAAACGGCTGATTTTTTATGGAATATCTACATAGGCGTACAGAGGCCCATTATCAGCAACCATCAGTCCTGTGTTCCAATGGCACGTTGTGTTTGCTAATCCAAGTTTATCATTTTAAAAAGGCTAATTGATCATTAGAAAACCCTTTTGCAATTATGTTAGCACAGCTGAAAACTGTTGTGCTGATTAAAGAAGCAATAAAACTGGCCTTCTTGAGACTAGTTGAGTATCTGGAGAATCAGCAATTGCGTGTTCAATTACAGGCTCAAAATGGTCAGAAACAAATAACTTTCTTCTGAAACTCGTCAGTCTATTCTTGTTCTGAGAAATGAAGGCTATTCCATGCCAGAAATTGCCAAGAAACTGAAGATCTCGTACAACGCTGTGTACTACTCCCTTCACAGAACAGCGTAAACTGGCTCTAACCAGAATAGAAAGAGGAGTGGGAGGCCCCGGTTTCCCAACTGAGCAAGAGGACAAATGCATTAGAGTGTCTAGTTTGAGAAACAGACGCCTCACAGGTCCTCAACTGGCAGCTTCATTAAATAGTACCCACAAAACACCAGTCTCAACATCAACAGTGAAGAGGCGACTCCGGGATGCTGACCTTCTAGGCAGAGTTGCAAAGAAAAAGCCATATCTCAGACTGGCCAATAAAAACTGCCCATCTTAATCTTTTCTTTTTATTGGCCAGTCTGATATATGTATTTTTCTTTGCAACTTAGAGCCGGTTTGCGCTGAAGGGAGTAGTACACAGCATTGTACGAGATCTTCAGTTTCTTGGCAATTTCTCTTAAAATGATCAACTTGGATTAGCAAACACAACGTGCCATTGGAACACAGGACTGATGGTTGCTGATAATGGGCCTCTGTACGCCTATGTAGATATACCATTTAAAACATCAGCCGTTTCCAGCTACAATAGCCATTTACAACATTAACAATGTCTACACTGTATTTCTGATCAATTTGATGTTATTTTAAAGGACAAAAAAAATTGCTTTTCTTTCGAAAACAAGGACATTTCTAAGCGACCCCAAACTTTTGAACGGTAGTGTAGATATCTAAAAGGATTTAAAGAAGCTCGATCTGTATCACCCTAGTATTCGTCTGTATTCCCAAATGGCCCCCCTTATTCCCTATGGCCCCTGGTCAAAAGTACTATATACGGAAATATGGGTGCCATTTGGGATACACCCAGGTTAGTACACATACATGGATGTTCTTTGTCTGCTGCTGTTTAGCTTCTAGCAGTGTGTTCACCTCAGTGAGTCAGTATGCTAACCTTGGCTATGTATGAGCCAAACAGAGCTGCCGTTGCTGCACTTACAAAGCACATCACTCCGCCTTCCTTTGCCTTCCTTCTCAAGCAGCGCTCTGCTCCTGCAGATCTTTAGACATAAATGTATCTTCAGGACTACAGTGAGCAGGTCTCCCCTGAATACCAACTCAAGCAGAGAGAGGAAGAGGCATGGGCTGCATTGAAATTCTCCCAAGGACAGAAAAATGCTTTTATATGTGTGCTAGCAGTTCTCTCTCTGTGTGTGTGTGTGTGTGTGTGTGCGTGCGCGCCAAGGCTTTCCTACCTCTTTACTTTCTGAAGACGAATCGCAGTAGGTTGCCGGGAGACCCTGGTCACAATAACGATCTGTTTTTTAATCAACCAGCCTCTGATATCAATGAAGAATCTGGTGGCGGCGCAGCTCTTACAAGAGAACCAGGCGGCCTCTCAAATGGCACCCTATTCCCTATATAGTGCACTTTGAATTTACATCCTTCTATTTTCAGTTTTGTATCTATCATTTTAATGTCGACTGCTGTTCAACTGAATTCTGCTCATCTACCGTAGATTCTCCTCCACCAGGCTCTCGCCTTCAGTTGTCCATCTACAGTAGATTCTCCTCCACCAGGCTCTCGCCTTCAGTTGTCCATCTACAGTAGATTCTCCTCCACCAGGCTCTCGCCTTCAGTTGTCCATCTACAGTAGATTCTCCTCCACCAGGCTCTCGCCTTCAGTTGTCCATCTACAGTAGATTCTCCTCCACCAGGCTCTCGCCTTCAGTTGTCCATCTACAGTAGATTCTCCTCCACCAGGCTCTCTCCTTCAGTTGTCCATCTAGTGCTTCCTTTTAAATCTAGGCACTGCCCGTGTCCTAAATCTGCATTTGGAAAGACGGATTTGGAGTAAACTTGAGTTTACATCAATTGAAGAGCCGCTAGAAGCGTAATGGAAAATTCTACCCCAAAACTAGCTCCTGGTGTTGTTTCATTAGTCCATCGTTGATATAGTCCCAAAATGTTTTGCATGTCAGCAATCAAATTAAGATACAGTGCCCTCCACTATTATTGGCACCCCTGTTTAAGATGTGGTCGAGGACTTCCAAAAATTCTCATTTTTTTTAAACAACATAGAACCCAAATGCAAAAAAAAGAGAAAAATCCAACCTTTTATTTAAGTACATTACTTTGGTGGTTAAAAAAAAATCACACATTTAGAAAAAAATAAACTTGAAATCATGTGTCCCACAATTATTGGCACCCCTAACAATTCCGCTGAAAATTTTCATAGATTTTTTTTAAATATATTTTTCTGTAGTTGCTAAAGTTGGTCAGGGTATCTAGGAACTTTTAATTAGTAATTCATGACTTCCTGTTTCCCTGGGGTATAAATATGACGTGACACAGAGGCCTAATTCTCTTACCCATTTGTCAACATGGCAAAGACAAGAGAACACACCATTCAAGTAAGGCAGATTTGTGTCGACCTTCATAAGTCAGGCAATGGCTACAAGAAAATAGCCACTCGCCTTAACTTGCCCGTATCTACAGTCAGAGGAATCATTAAGAAGTTTAAAACAACTGGAACAGTGACAAACAAGGCTGGAAGAGGTCCCAAGTTTATCTTGCCACAACGCACAGTGAGGAGGATGGTAAGAGAAGTAAAAAAAAGTCCTAAGCTCACTGTCACAGAATTGCATCAAAGAGTGGCATCTTGGGGTCACAAAGTCTCCAAAACAACCATCAGACGCTCTCTACATGCCAACAAGCTGTTTGGGAGGCATGCAAGGAAAAAGCCTTTTCTCACTAACACTCACAAACGTAAACGTCTGGAGTTTGCTAAGCGGCACTGGGACTTCAACTGGGATCATGTGCTTTGGTCAGATGAGACTAAGATTGAGCTTTTTGGCAACAAACACTCTAAGTGGGTCTGGCGTAAAACAAAAGATGAGTATGCCGAGAAGCACCTCATGCCCACTGTGAAGTATGGTGGAGGATCTGTGATGCTGTGGGCCTGTTTCTCTTCCAAAGGCCCTGGGAACCTTGTTAGGGTGCATGGCATTATGAACGCTTTGAACTACCAGGACATTTTAAATAAAAACCTGATGGCCTCTGCCAGAAAGCTGAAGATGGGTCGTCACTGGGTCTTTCAGCAGGATAATGATCCAAAACATGTGGCAAAATCTACACAAAAATGGTTCAGCAGTCACAAACTCAAGGTCCTCCCATGGCCATCTCAGTCCCCAGACCTCAACCCAATCGAAAACCTGTGGGGCGAGCTAAAGAGGAGAGTGCATAAGAGAGGACCCAGGACACTGGATGATCTAGAAAGATTGTGCAAAGAAGAATGGTCAAAGATCCCTCTCTCTGTGTTCTCCAATCTTGTGAAAAGTTATAGGAGGAGATTAAGTGCTGTCTTGTTGGCAAAAGGGGGTTGTACAAAGTATTAACATCAGGGGTGCCAATAATTGTGGGACACATGATTTCAAGTTTTTTTTTCTAAATGTGTGATTTTTTTTTTTACACCAAAGTAATGTACTTAAATAAAAGGTTGGATTTTTCTCTTTTTTTGCATTTGGGTTCTATGTTGTTTAAAAAAAAAGGAGAATTTTTGGAAGTCCTCGACCACATCTTAAACAGGGGTGCCAATAATTGTGGAGGGCACTGTATATATAGTATAACTTTCAAAATACAGAAATACAGATAGTATGATGCATGTTGTGTCAAATGATGCAAAAAGCACCATCATATGATGCAAAAAGCATACCCGCTGTATTTCTGTATTTTGAAAGTTATAGATCTTCAGAACTTGATTGCTGACATGCAAAACATTTTGGGACTAGATCAACAATGGACTAATGAAACAAATACGAAAATATATTTTTTTGGGGTGAAGTTTTCCTTTAAAAGAGGAATGGGAGATGCAGTAGAGAAATGCAGTGCTGAGGCAGAGGGCTCGTAATGAGGACGACTGACTACCACTCTGAACTGTGTGTGGTGAGCTTTCTGGGTACATTGTGAAGGAGATGTCCAGTGGCTACACGATTCAGGTTGGTTCCCAGAGTAGCTAACCTTACAAAGATCGTCACCAGACTCAATCTTCATCAACCATCTCCCTCTAATAAAGCCATGAACTGTCCCTCTCCATCTTTGGAGGATGCATGCACTCAAATACTTGGCCTCTATTGGTTGACCTAACTATAGCTAGGCTACTCATGATGTGTTGCTTGTTTGTTTTTAGCTTTTGTTGCGGTTTGAGATGATGAAAAGCGCTATAGAAATTTCATTAATTATTATTATTATTATACAAAATATGATTTATTTAGTTTAGTAGAGGAAAAAGCTCTGACAAAGGCCAAGAGGTAAAACAAGTAAGAGTCAATAAAGCTCGTTGAGTGCGGTCTTAGTGCCAGCATCGGTTTGTGGTGGTAAATAGACGGCTACGAAGAATATAGATGAAAACGTTCTTGGTAGATAGTGGGTCTACAGCTTATCATGAGGTATTCTAACTCCAGGCGAGCATAATCTCAATAATTCCTTGACATTAGAAATCGCACACCAGCTGCTGTTAAAAAAGACACACCCCTTCCCCTGAGCTTCCCAGACGCTGCCGTTCTGTCCTGCCGATATATAGAACATACCGCGAAATTAATATTTTCCATTTCCTTGTTCAGCCACGACTCGGAGAAACATAGGACATTACAATTCTTCAGATCACGTTGATAGGATAGTCTCGAACGGAGCTCATCCAGTTTATTCTCCAGTGACTGCGCGTTGGCCAATAGAACGGAGGGTAGAGGCGGTTTATCCACTCTCCGACGTAGTCTCGTCAGGTATCCCACACGCCGGCCTCTTTAGCTCCACCCCCTCCTTCTCTGAGTGTCAGGGATTTGAGCCCGGTCCGGGATAATCAATATGTCCGTCGACCTCCGACTCATTGAAAGTAGAAGTCCTCATCCAAACGGAGGTTAGTGATAACTGTTCTGATGTCCAGAAGCTATTTTCTGTCATAGGAAACATTATGTACATAAAAAAGTTAAGATCAGTGCAAAAAAAAAAAAAATGGCACAATTGGTCGGGAGCCCGTAAAATGGCTGCTATTCCCTCCAGCGTCATTTTGTCAAAGTTGATTATTTAGGACAGAAGTATGGGTGGGGGGGACTGAGAAACGTCCAAAACACATCCCCAAAGAACAGCATGTCACCTTCAACTTAGAACAACATGTCACCTTCAACATAGCTACTTTAGGTCTTTCCCTCCCAATTAATTCATACTTATTTTGTCAACGACCGTACCGCCAACCCTTCCATATCAGCTTAGCGTCAACAAGGTAATAAGCTGCAGTTTAATTCCAGAGAGCTAACACACACACACACACACACACACACACACACACACACACACACAAAGAGAGGTGTGTTTAGGTGACAGGGATGTTTCCTTTGAGAGAGAGGAGGTAGAGGCAGTGTAAAAGTCACAGTATTGAATACTAGTACAGCGTTGGTTATACAGAAAACTAAATGGGCAGGACACACAAAGCCAAATCATGTGGGAGTAAAGTGTGAATACAGGGATTTGTACATGAAGGGAAAGTACAAGTTCTAGCTTTAGGAACTAAATCATGGAGATGTCAGTGAGGAAAAGTTGAGAAAATTGGGCCGACGTTTCTTTCACAAGTTCATGACAATGTCGAGACACTGTCCCTTCATTACATTGAACACACACACACACCACACACACACCACACACACACACACCACACACACACACACACACACACCATACACACACACACACACATACACTGTACAGATATGAACTAACTTTATAAGTGTGTTTGTTATGAAGTGAGTGATTCAGAGAGGTGAATCCTCTAACCGATGGAACAAGGTAGGCATAGCTATGAGATAGACAGAAAAGGCGACGGAGGGCGGTAAGCTAACCCAATGTTAACTTTGATGCCTTTCCTCACGCTTTAACCTTACCATAAAGGGAGTGATCCTAATCTCAGCTTGTTACCTGTATAAAAAGACACCTGTCCACAGAAGCAATCAATCAATCAGATTCCAAACGCTCCACCATGGCCAAGACCAAAGAGCTCTCCAAGGATGTCAGGGACAAGATTGTAGACCTACACAAGGCTGGAATGGGCTACAAGACCATCGCCAAGCAGCTTGGTGAGAAGGTGACAACAGTTGGTGCGATTATTCGCAAATGGAAGAAACACAAAAGAACTGTCAATCTCCCTCGGCCTGGGGCTCCATGCAAGATCTCACCTCGTGGAGTTGCAATGATCATGAGAACGGTGAGGAATCAGCCCAGAACTAGACGGGAGTGTTGCATGGCCTCTAAAGGCAGTGGGCAAACGTACAAAATCAGCAGGGGATCAAATACTTTTTTCCCCCTCACTGAATATAGATTTTCTATTGTGTTATTGACTGTACTGTAAAATTTTGTTTATTCCATATGTAACTCTGTTGTTGTTGTTGTTGTTGTTGTTGTTGTTGTTTATCGCACTGCTTTGCTTTATCTTGGCCAGGTCGCAGTTGTAAATGAGAACTTGTTCTCAACTGCCTTACCTGGTTAAATAAAGGTTAAATAAATAAAATAAAATAAAATAAGAGGTATATTTTGAAATTGTAACTGACATTATTGATTTCATGAGCAGGAAACTTATCTCTGACCATGAAAAATATAGGAATGTGATCATTACTGCAGCTTCTAGTGCTGAATTGACAAATATCTTTAGAATATAACCAAAGGAACCTGATCTGGAGATCACGGTTTGAGCGTGTGTGTGTCTTTTTTTTTTATTTTATTTCACCTTTATTTAACCAGGTAAACCAGTTGAGAACAAGTTCTCATTTACAACTGCGACCTGGCCAAGATAAAGCATAGCAGTGCGATAAAAACAACAACACAGAGTTACATATGGGGTAAAACAAAACAAAAATCAAAAAAAAAAAAAATACAACAGAAATACAATTAATATACAGTGTGCAAATTTAGCAAGTTATGGAGGTAAGGCAATAAAATAGGCTATAGTGCAAAATAATTACAATTTAGTATTAACACTGGAATGATGTGCAAGAGATGATGTGCAAATAGAGATACTGGGGTACAGATGAGCAAAATAAATAACAATATAGGGATGAGGTAGTTGGGCGGGCTAATTTCAGATGGGCTGTGTACAGGTGCAGTGATCGGTAAGGTGCTCTGACAACTGATGCCTAAAGTTAGTGAGGGAGATAAGCGTCTCCAGCTTCAGAGATTTTTGCAGTTTGTTCCAGTCATTGGCAGCAGAGAACTGGAAGGAATTGCGGCCAAAGGAGGTGTTGGCTTTGGGGATGACCAGTGAGATATACCCGCTGGAGCGCAGACTACGGGTGGGTGTTGCTATGGTGACCAATGAGCTAAGATAAGGCGGGGATTTGCCTAGCAGTGATTTATAGATGGCCTGGAGCCAGTGGGTTTGGCGACGAATATGTAGTGAGGACCAGCCAACAAGAGCGTACAGGTCACAGTGGTGGGTATTATATGGGGCTTTGGAGACAAAACGGATGGCACTGTGATAGACAACATCCAATTTGCTGAGTAGAGTGTTGGAGGCTATTTTGTAAATGACATCGCCGAAGTCAAGGATCGGTAGGATAGTCAGTTTTACAAGGGCATGTTTGGCAGCATGAGTGAAGGAGGCTTTGTTGCGAAATAGGAAACCGATTCTAGATTTAACTTTGGATTGGAGATTCTTAATGTGAGTCTGGAAGGAGAGTTTACAGTCTAACCAGACACCTAGATATTTGTAGTTGTCCACGTACTCTAGGTCAGACCCGTCTAGAGTAGTGATTCTAGTCGGGTGGGCGGGTGCAAGCAGCGTTCGGTTGAAGAGCATGTCTGAGACAGATCTTGCCCATCTCAGTCAGCAGTCAACTACACCAGGTCAACTTGGCAGAGTCATATGACCTAGCTCTGACTCCTATCCTGCCATATGACCTAGCTCTGACTCCTATCCTGCCATATGACCTAGCTCTGACTCCTATCCTGCCATATGACCTAGCTCTGACTCCTATCCTGTCATATGACCTAGCTCTGACTCCTATCCTGCCATATGACCTAGCTCTGACTCCTATCCTGCCATATGACCTAGCTCTGACTCATATCCTGCCATATGACCTAGCTCTGACTCCTATCCTGTCATATGACCTAGCTCTGACTCCTATCCTGCCATATGACCTAGCTCTGACTCCTATCCTGCCATATGACCTAGCTCTGACTCCTATCCTGCCATATGACCTAGCTCTGACTCCTATCCTGTCATATGACCTAGCTCTGACTCCTATCCTGCCATATGACCTAGCTCTGACTCCTATCCTGTCATATGACCTAGCTCTGACTCCTATCCTGCCATATGACCTAGCTCTGACTCCTATCCTGCCATATGACCTAACTCTGACTCCTATCCTGTCATATGACCTAGCTCTGACTCCTATCCTGCCATATGACCTAGCTCTGACCTATCCTGCCATATGACCTAGCTCTGACTCCTATCCTGCCATATGACCTAGCTCTGACTCCTATCCTGCCATATGACCTAGCTCTGACTCCTATCCTGCCATATGACCTAGCTCTGACTCCTATCCTGTCATATGACCTAGCTCTGACTCCTATCCTGCCATATGACCTAGCTCTGACTCCTATCCTGCCATATGACCTAGCTCTGACTCCTATCCTGCCATATGACCTAGCTCTGACTCCTATCCTGCCATATGACCTAGCTCCGACTCCTATCCTGCCATATGACCTAGCTCTGACTCCTATCCTGCCATATGACCTAGCTCTGACTCCTATCCTGCCATATGACCTAGCTCTGACTCCTATCCTGCCATATGACCTAGCTCTGACTCCTATCCTGCCCTATGACCTAGCTCTGACTCCTATCCTGCCATATGACTTAGCTCTGACTCCTATCCTGCCATATGACCTAGCTCTGACTCCTATCCTGCCATATGACCTAGCTCTGACTCCTATCCTGCCATATGACCTAGCTCTGACTCCTATCCTGCCATATGACCTAGCTCTGACTCCTATCCTGTCATATGACCTAGCTCTGACTCCTATCCTGTCATATGACCTAGCTCTGACTCCTATCCTGTCATATGACCTAGCTCTGACTCCTATCCTGTCATATGACCTAGCTCTGACTCCTATCCTGTCATATGACCTAGCTCTGACTCCTATCCTGTCATATGACCTAGCTCTGACTCCTATCCTGTCATATGACCTAGCTCTGACTCCTATCCTGTCATATGACATAGCTCTGACCTATCCTGCCATATGACCTAGCTCTGACCTATCCTGCCATATGACCTAGCTCTGACTCCTATCCTGCCATATGACCTAGCTCTGACCTATCCTGCCATATGACCTAGCTCTGACCTATCCTGCCATATGACCTAGCTCTGACCTATCCTGCCATATGACCTAGCTCTGACCTATCCTGCCATATGACCTAGCTCTGACCTATCCTGCCATATGACCTAGCTCTGACCTATCCTGCCATATGACCTAGCTCTGACTCCTATCCTGCCATATGACCTAGCTCTGACCTATCCTGCCATATGACCTAGCTCTGACCTATCCTGCCATATGACCTAGCTCTGACCTATCCTGCCATATGACCTAGCTCTGACTCCTATCCTGTCATATGACCTAGCTCTGACTCCTATCCTGCCATATGACCTAGCTCTGACTCCTATCCTGTCATATGACCTAGCTCTGACTCCTATCCTGTCATATGACCTAGCTCTGACCTATCCTGCCATATGACCTAGCTCTGACCTATCCTGCCATATGACCTAGCTCTGACCTATCCTGCCATATGACCTAGCTCTGACTCCTATCCTGCCATATGACCTAGCTCTGACTCCTATCCTGCCATATGACCTAGCTCTGACTCCTATCCTGCCATATGACCTAGCTCTGACTCCTATCCTGCCATATGACCTAGCTCTGACTCCTATCCTGTCATATGACCTAGCTCTGACTCCTATCCTGTCATATGACCTAGCTCTGACTCCTATCCTGCCATATGACCTAGCTCTGACTCCTATCCTGTCATATGACCTAGCTCTGACTCCTATCCTGTCATATGACCTAGCTCTGACCTATCCTGCCATATGACCTAGCTCTGACCTATCCTGCCATATGACCTAGCTCTGACTCCTATCCTGTCATATGACCTAGCTCTGACCTATCCTGCCATATGACCTAGCTCTGACCTATCCTGCCTAGGGCACAGTACAGTCAGATAAATAAATATGTGTGTGTCCCAAATGGTACCCTATTGCCTTTATAATGCACTACTTTTGACCAGGGCCCATGTGGTCCTCTGTAGCTCAGCTGGTAGAGCACGGCGCTTGTAACGCCAAGGTAGTGGGTTCGAACACCGGGACCACCCCATACACAAAAAAAAATGTATGCACGCATGACTGTAAGTCGCTTTGGATAAAAGTGTCTGCTAAATGGCATATTATTATTGTGCCATTTGGGACGTAGCCTGTATAAAGGAGAACTGCACTGCAGGCGGCTCATCATTTAATACACTGAGCCTGTTGAAACCCTCCAACCCACTGTAGAAGTCTAGCCTTGACATTAAGGTTACTCCAATCAGCTAAAAGTTTCCTTTTTCTAATCTGACAGTGTTTGATTTTCTCCAGGCAATATTATTTAAAATGTCTAACTCTAGTGGGTGACTCATCCTACTGTGAGGAGAGGATCACAGAATTCATACAAGGGTTCCGTCTCAAATGGCACCCTATTCCCTACATAGTGCACTACTTTCCACCAAGGCTCTGGTTAAAGTAGCACAGTTTGTAGGGAATAGGGTGCCATTTTGGGATGCAGAGGGCACTTAGAACCACAGCTTCGTATTGCAGCACGTGTTTGTCTCAAAGTATGTAAGGATGCACACATTATGTACATTAGCGTACAGTACATTAGCGTACAGTACATTAGCCAGTCATTGTATAGTGTCTTTATTTGACTAATACGTTTTAATTGTTCATGTTTTTTTAAACACAACATACAGTACGTTGAACTTGTTAAAATACCTTCCATGTTATATAACCATGTTTCTATTATGTGTGGAATGAATACATCATGAATTACTTTAATTCAACAACATCTAACATACTGTAGAAGAACATATTCAGTAAGAATCTGTGAATTTTCCCTGGAAGATAAACATTCGACATACTCCAGCAGATGAGTAAAACACAAAAAAAGCTATTACTGTCATAAGCTACATGTGTCATAAGCTACATGTGTCATAAGCTACATGTGTCATAAGCTACATGTGTCATAAGCTACATGTGTCATAAGCTACATGTGTAATAAGCTACATGTGTAATAAGCTACATGTGTAATAAGCTACATGTGTAATAAGCTACATGTGTAATAAGCTACATGTGTAATAAGCTACATGTGTAATAAGCTACATCTGTAATAAGCTACATCTGTAATAAGCTACATCTGTAATAAACTATATCTAGGACAGAGTTTGTTAATGGATATTATTTCTAGGACCTGAGGTAGCTGAATAGTACTTGAAGAAGTTGAAAAGTAGGTGATTAGTACCTGTGTAGGTGAATAGTACCTGTGTAGGTGAATAGTACCTGTGTAGGTGAATTGTACCTGTGTGGGTGAATAGTACCTGTGTAGGTGAATAGTACCTGTGTAGGTGTGTAGGTGAATAGTACCTGTGTAGGTGAATAGTACCTTAGTACCTGTGTAGGTGAATAGTACCTTAGTACCTGTGTAGGTGAATAGTACCTGTGTGGGTGAATAGTACCTGTGTAGGTGAATAGTACCTGTGTAGGTGAATAGTACCTTAATACCTGTGTGGGTGAATAGTACCTTAATACCTGTGTGGGTGAATAGTACCTGTGTAGGTGAATAGTACCTTAATACCTGTGTGGGTGAATAGTACCTTAATACCTGTGTGGGTGAATAGTACCTGTGTAGGTGAATAGTACCTTAATACCTGTGTGGGTGAATAGTACCTTAATACCTGTGTGGGTGAATAGTACCTGTGTGGGTGAATAGTACCTGTGTAGGTGAATAGTACCTGTGTAGGTGAATAGTACCTGTGTAGGTGAATAGTACCTGTGTAGGTGAATAGTACCTTAATACCTGTGTGGGTGAATAGTACCTTAATACCTGTGTAGGTGAATAGTACCTGTGTGGGTGAATAGTACCTGTGTGGGTGAATAGTACCTGTGTGGGTGAATAGTACCTGTGTAGGTGAATAGTACCTGTGTAGGTGAATAGTACTTGGAGTAGTTATACACTTTAGTACATGGGGTAATTCAATTGATTGATTGACTGATCGACAGTTGGATATATGCATACCTGGAGTAGTTGAAGAGGCGGCTGCCCCAGAGAGCGTGTTCTCCGCGGGGAGGGGAGTGGAAGAAGCAGGAGTCGGAGCCGTCAAAACGGTTCAGCCCGTCCTCTGTGTTCTGGGAGGCGTGGCTATGGACCACGTCCAATAGGACTACGATATCCAGGGAGTGGGCGGTGTCTATCAGCTGCTTCAACTCCTCTGGTGTCCCGTAACGACTGGAGAGAGAAAGAGAGAGAGAGTACAGAGACTACGACTAGAGACTACAGAGACTGCAACTACAGAGACCATGACTACATAGACTACAGGCTACTAATACTACATAGACCACAGAGACTACGACTACAGAGACCACAGAGACTACGACTACATAGACCACAGAGACTACGACTACAGAGACCACAGAGACTACGACTACAGAGACCACTGAGACTAGAGACTATGGACCCCACAGAGACCACAGACTATGACTACAGAGACCACAAACACCGTAGACTACAGAGGTGACAGACGCCTTAGAGACCACAGTGACACCCTGTATATCAAAGACCAAAGGGCACACAGACACAGACACACGCATACACACACACACACACACACGCATCATTGTTTACACACTGCTTGTGTAATGTGTCCCTGTGATGTCTCATCTGTCCTTCCAGCTATCATAGCATCAGTCCCCTACCAACCACTACAACACTATCATAGTATCAGTCCCCTACCAACCACTACAACACTATCATAGTATCAGTCCCCTACCAACCACTACAACACTATCATAGTATCAGTCCCCTACCAACCACTACAACACTATCATAGTATCAGTCCCCTACCAACCACTACAACACTATCATAGTATCAGTCCCCTACCAACCACTACAACACTATCATAGTATCAGTCCCCTACCAACCACTACAACACTATCATAGTATCAGTCCCCTACCAACCACTACAACACTATCATAGTATCAGTCCCCTACCAGCCACTACAACACTATCATAGTATCAGTCCCCTACCAACCACTACAACACTATCATAGTATCAGTCCCCTACCAACCACTACAACACTATCATAGTATCAGTCCCCTACCAACCACTACAACACTATCATAGTATCAGTCCCCTACCAGCCACTACAACACTATCATAGTATCAGTCCCCTACCAGCCACTACAACACTATCATAGTATCAGTCCCCTACCAGCCACTACAACACTATCATAGTATCAGTCCCCTACCAACCACTACAACACTATCATAGTATCAGTCCCCTACCAACCACTACAACACTATCATAGTATCAGTCCCCTACCAACCACTACAACACTATCATAGTATCAGTCCCCTACCAACCACTACAACACTATCATAGTATCAGTCCCCTACCAACCACTACAACACTATCATAGTATCAGTCCCCTACCAACCACTACAACACTATCATAGTATCAGTCCCCTACCAACCACTACAACACTATCATAGTATCAGTCCCCTACCAACCACTACAACACTATCATAGTATCAGTCCCCTACCAACCACTACAACACTATCATAGTATCAGTCCCCTACCAACCACTACAACACTATCATAGTATCAGTCCCCTACCAACCACTACAACACTATCATAGTATCAGTCCCCTACCAACCACTACAACACTATCATAGTATCAGTCCCCTACCAACCACTACAACACTATCATAGTATCAGTCCCCTACCAACCACTACAACACTATCATAGTATCAGTCCCCTACCAACCACTACAACACTATCATAGTATCAGTCCCCTACCAACCACTACAACACTATCATAGTATCAGTCCCCTACCAGCCACTACAACACTATCATAGTATCAGTCCCCTTGTTGTCAGCTTGTTTTAGTCAATTTTCAAAAACTACATTTAAGAAAAGTACAACATTATCTAAAGATTACTCTTCAACGTCGCCTGCTCCCGGGCGTTCTCACCACTTAGTAAAACGTAATATTGTAGGTCTTCCCTCATGCCCCTTTCATGACGGTTCTATACAGATACAAGTACTTAGGAGTTACAAATGGACTATTCTAAACAAGTTTAAAGTGTATTACCTGTGATTAAACGTGTTCAACACACATAGCTTCGTGTAGCCTACTTGGACACCAAGTCCCCACATTTCCCACTCTCCAACACCGACTAGCCTGAAGCCACAGGGCTCTTCTCGAAGTCTCCATTTCCCTACGTGGGAGCATTGCGAACCGTAGGTGGGGATTTTCTTTTTACCTGGTTACATGTACATTGAACAACGCAGCACCTTTTTGCTACGTTTTGGAACAGGAATACAGCCCGATCTGGCCTGGCTGGGCCTCGGCTTGGGTGTGTGTGTAGGGTGTGTGTGTGTGTGTGTAGGGTGTGTGTGTGTGTGAGGCAATGTGTTTATAGAGAGATTCTTCTTAATGATGAACCAGCCTTACTCTTCTGTTGTTATGAACAATGGTGTGTGTCTGTCTGTCTGTCTGTCTGTCTGTCTGTGTGTCTGTGTGTCTGTGTGTCTGTGTGTCTGTGTGTATGCGTGTGTCTGTGTGTCTGCGTGTGTGTGTGTGTCTGTGTGTATGCGTGTGTGTGTGTGTGTCTGTGTGTATGAGTGTGTCTGTGTGTGTGTGTGTGTATGTGTGTGTGTGTGTATGCGTGTGTCTGTGTGTGTGTGTGTGTGTGTGTGTGTGTATGCGTGTGTGTGTCTGTGTGTGTGTGTGTATGCGTGTGTGTGTGTGTGTATGCATGCGTGTGTCTGTGTGTGTGTGTGTATGTGTGTGTGTGTGTGTGTATGTGTGTGTGTGTGTATGCGTGTATGTGTGTGTGTGTGTGTGTATGCGTGTGTATGCGTGTGTGTGTATGCGTGTGTATGCGCGTGTGTGTGTCTGTGTCTGTGTGTGTGTGCGTCTGTGTGTGTGCGTCTGTGTGTGTGCGTCTGTGTGTGTGTGTGTGTGTGTGTCTGCGTGTGTGTGTGTGTGTGTGTGTGTGATGCGTGTGTCTGTCTGTGTGTGTGTGTGTGTGTGTGTGTATGCGTGTGTCTGTGTGTGTGTGTGTGTGTGTGTGTGTGTGTATGCGTGTGTCTGTGTGTGTGTGTGTGTGTATGCGTGTGTGTGTGTGTGTGTGTGTCTGTGTGTATGTGTGTATGTGTGTGTGTGTGTGTGTGTGTGTGTATGTGTAGCACCTCACTATCATCAATCTAGTTGACATGGCATCACTTAGCTCTGCTGTTCCCCCCATATACAAAGGGACAAATAATTAATTCAGTTAGAACTACGTTAATAAGATATAATATTTACCTGGATGCAGCGAAGAAGCTTGTGACTTGGTATCCAAAGCTGGCATAGTACGCATGCTCCATGATAGCCATCAGCTGAATACAGTTGTACCCTGAAAAAGAAAATCAAACAATTATTAAAATCAAAATCAATCAATAAAACAAGAGGAAACAGACAAAATGATTTGAACAACGTGACACAAACATTTACCAGGTTTCCATCCAATTTTTCTTATTTTTTCTTTGTGAGTAAAGTACATTTCGGATTGAAAATGTCACCACAGGCCTGATGGAAATAGCAAATTTGGCGGAAAATGTTCTAAATGTCTACAAAACAAAATATGCTAGACAGGGTGGGATCTTTTTGTGTCGAAAAACGAATTATGTGAGAAACGCCTTTATGCTCAGTTATTGACATAATAACCATCATATCGAAGTAAACTTGGAGTCACGTGATGACATGGTGTGTGGTCCTCCCACTAAGACTCGGGAAACCACGCAGTTTATTAGGCTACAGATTAAATAAGTTATGATGAACTTCACAGGGTGGTGAACGTGCATGGTGATGAGCTTGATGCTCCTTTCCAATAAATATGGAGGGTCTTATTCTGGTGACATGATGATCGATGCTTGGCTGCCGTTTGACAAATAAAAATAATCTCGCTCTTTTGTCCATAATAATCTCCACACTGTATCTGCGAGCTTTTGGCTAGAGCGCACATGCCAAGACCAGAGTGGGCACATTCGCTACATAACATAACACTTTTTAGAGTTGAAAATGCGATGGAAACCCATTTAACTAATATATATATATATATATATATATTCGGTACAATGTTCTTTCTCATGTTAGATCTGAGAACGGTGTCTGTCAGAATCTGTATGTGTGCAAACCTACAGTGTTCCATTCAGTGGTCTTTGGAGGAAGGATTGTTGACCGTTATTCTCCTGCGTTAATTTCAGATGTGCTATTGATTCTACAGTGATGACCAAAATGGACATTTCTGACAAACCTAAAGTATGTTTTGGTGTTCTAAGACCACTACTGTTTCTCATTATATACGTCAACTTTATTTACAACATTTCATCACCTGCTGGAACTTTGGACACATGGGCAGAATCCTACATGGCATCCTATTCCCTATACAGTGCACTACTTTTGACCAGGGCCCATGTCTATAGAATGGCATTTGGGACACACACTTGGGATTTTTTTTCCCCCCCAGTAATTGGAGACAGTAGTATTCTAGATAGCAACAACTCTGCCGGCACCCGCATCATCGTGTTTGTTTTCCTCATATCAGACTTGACAAGTATTTTATTAATGAGAGACACTGGTCTTTGTTGTTGACACTCTCCTCCAGACAAGCTGTGGCCATGGGGAAACACAAACCTCACTCGAGCAGCTCTGACAGGCCTTTTAACAGCAGGCTGTTGCTCCATGGGATCCATGGGAAGGCCCCGTGCTTTTCATTATTGTTGTTTTGAGACAGAGTTATTTCTTTATATAGCTCTCAGTCTCCGTTTCTTTCAGACGAGAGAAAAACATTGGCTTCTGACGAGGTGTGACAGAACAGAGGGGTGAGGAAGTTTCCCTTTTACCAGCTCTCTCTCCTCTCTCTTCTCTCTTTCTCTCCTCTACAGTCAGGGAAATGAGATGAAGCAGGGGATGGGTAGGGGGAAACTGAGGTGAGGCAGGGGATGGGTCGGGGGAAACTGAGCTGAAGCAGGGGATGGGTCGGGGAAACTGAGGTGAGGATGGGGATGGGTCGGGGAAACTGAGCTGAAGCAGGGGATGGGTCGGGGGAAACTGAGGTGAGGCAGGGGATGGGTCGGGGGAAACTGAGCTGAAGCAGGGGATGGGTAGGGGGAAACTGAGGTGAGGCAGGGGATAGGTAGGGGGAAACTGAGGTGAGGCAGGGGATAGGTAGGGGGAAACTGAGCTGAAGCAGGGGATGGGCCGGGGGAAACTGAGCTGAAGCAGGGGATGGGCCGGGGGAAACTGAAGTGAGGCAGGGGATAGGTAGGGGGAAACTGAGGTGAGGCAGGGGATAGGTAGGGGGAAACTGAGGTGAGGCAGGGGATGGGTAGGGGGAAACTGAAGTGAGGCAGGGGATGGGTAGGGTGAAACTGAGGTGAGGCAGGGGGATGGGTCGGGGGAAACTGAGGTGAGGCAGGGGATAGGTAGGGGGAAACTGAGGTGAGGCAGGGGATGGGTCGGGGGAAACTGAGGTGAGGCAGGGGATAGGTAGGGGGAAACTGAGGTGAGGCAGGGGATAGGTAGGGGGAAACTGAGGTGAGGCAGGGGATGGGTAGGGGGAAACTGAAGTGAGGCAGGGGATGGGTAGGGTGAAACTGAGGTGAGGCAGGGGATGGGTCGGGGGAAACTGAGGTGAGGCAGGGGATAGGTAGGGGGAAACTGAGGTGAGGCAGGGGATGGGTCGGGGGAAACTGAGGTGAGGCAGGGGATGGGTAGGGGGAAACTGAGGTGAGGCAGGGGATGGGTCGGGGGAAACTGAGGTGAGGCAGGGGATGGGTCGGGGGAAACTGAGGTGAAGCAGGGGATGGGTCGGGGGAAACTGAGGTGAGGCAGGGGATGGGTCGGGGGAAACTGAGGTGAAGCAGATGTCTGTCTCTGGAAACAAGGACAGTAACATTTCTCCCCGTACAGAAAGAGAATCCTTCTGTACAGATTCCTTGAACTGCTGCAGGTTGGTTCTTTGACAGATTGAATACGTCCCAAACGGCACCTTTATTCTCTACGTAGTGCACTTCTTTTGACCACTACTTCCATTGGCCTTGATCAAAAGTAGTGCGCTACATAGGGGATAGGGTGCAATTTGGGATGCAGTGAGTGAATTTGCATCGGCAGAAAGAGTGCTTCGCTGCTCTGCTTTCCCTCCCATTCCAAAAGGAAGGACAAGGGAACGTTAAGCCGAGGTGGAGACGTCATTCATAACAGAGGCACTCCACAGCTTGCCGTAGCAGCAATATCTGTCCTCTTTAATACCGTCAATACTGCAGATCCTACTTGAAATGCAGTAGAATACACTAAGGCGGCGTACCAAATGGCACCCTCTTCCCTACATAGAGCCCTATGGGCTGACTATGGGCTCTGGTCGAAAGTAGTGCACTATATATAGGGAATATGGTGCCATTTGGGACGAAGCCTTTAAGTTATGCTGCATTCTGTAGGACACACTCTGGGCCACGGAGGAGGGACTCAGTGGGCACTTCTCTATTCACCAGTACCACTACAGAGAGAGAGGCAACCATCACATTACAATGGAAGACATGTGGTGAAAAATCACTAAGTCCTCAAGTAGGCAAAACTATCGTCGTCTAGGATTCCCTGCAATTGGTGTGAGTGTCAGTGCTTTTAATCTTTTCTCATAAAACATTGTTTGATCACGTTTAATTAAAGCAATTCAAAGTAGATCCAAACAATCTCCAGCAGGATTTTTAGTAGCCCTGTGATTTGATGTGTGTGTGTGTGTGTGTGTGTGTGTGTGTGTGTGTGTGTGTGTGTGTGTGTATGTGTGTGTGTGTGTGTGTGCGTACGTGCGACACTGGTGTTAATAGTGATGAATGGTTCAGAGGGACATCAGACGGAAAGCAGACAGACAGCCAGCTGAGTCCAGAGCTGCGTCCCAAATGGCACCCTATTCCCTATGTAGTGCACTACTTCTGACCAGGGCCCATAGGACTCTGGTCAAAACGTGGTGGACTATTTAGGGAAATAGGGTGCCATTTGGGACACAGCCCTGAGCACTGTGACCCCTCTCATCTCTCCCCCTCCCTCCCATTCCCCTGTCTGTTCAGTGGTAATGGCCACTTCAGGTGCCTGGATGGATCTGGCTGCAGACGGTAAACAGGATGTTGACTTGCAGAGGTGGCTTTGTGCCGCAGCGACTGACAGGTCTGGCTAGGGCTCTCACCACACACAAATCAACGTTTATTGGTCGTCAACACAGATTTACAGATGATATCGCAGGTGCAGCAAAACACTCGTTTTTTTTTGGTTCCAACAGTAAGAAAAAACAAAAACACACATAATTTCTTTATGAAAAATACAAAAAAATCTGGATTAAGAAATATCAGAACGAGCCAGAATATATATATATATATATATATATATATATATATGAGGGCCTAAGGGGCTAGGCCTAATTTCTTCAGCCTCCTGAGGGTCTTGTTCAGCACCACGCCGTCTGTGTGAAGGGACCATTTCTGGTTGTCAGTGGAACGCCGAGGAACTTGAAGCTTTTGATCCTCTCTACTACGGCCCCGTCTATGTGGATGGGGGGCGCACTTTCTCTGCTGTCTCCTGTAGTCCACCATCAACTCCTTCATTTTGTTGACGTTGAGGGGTAGGTTATTTTCCTGGGGCTCTCACCTCCTCCCTGTAGGCCGTCTCATCATTGTTGGTAATCAAGCCTACCACTGCTGTGTCGTCAGCAAACTTGATTGAATTGGAGACATGAGTGGGCAGTCATGGGTCAACAGGGAGTACAGGAGGGTGCTGTGCGGCCCCTGTGTTGAGGATCAGCATGGTAAAGGCATTGTTGCCTACCCTCACCACCTGGGGGCGCCCCGTCAGGAAGTCCAGGATCCAGTTTGCACAGGAAGGGGTTCAGACCCAGGGCCCTGAGCTTAGTGATGAGCTTGAAGAGCACTATGGTGTTGAAGGCTGAGCTGTAGTCGATGAACAGCATTCTTACATAGGTATTTCTCTTGTCCAGGTGGGATAGGGCAGTGTGCAGTGCGATGGCGATTGCATCGTCCGTGGATCTGTTGGGGGCGATGTGCGAATTATAGCGGGTCTGGGGTGTCGGGTATGGTGGAGGTGATATGGTCCTTAACTAGCCTCTCAAAGCACTTCATGATGACATGAAGTGAGTGCTATGGGGCGATAGTTATTTAGTTACCTTCGCTTTCTTGCACACAGGAACAATGGTGGACATCTTGAAGCAAGTGGGGAATATGTACGTAAACACTCCAGCCAGCTGGTCTACACATGCGGCTTGGGATGCCGTCTGGGCCGGCAATCTTGCGAGGGCTAACACGCTTAAATGACGTACTCACGTCGGCCACAGAGAACGAGAGCACACAGTCCTCAAGAGCGTCGGGGGCCCGCGTCGGCAGCTCGATGTAGTTTTCCGCAAAGAAGGTGTTTAGCTCGTCCCGGAGCGAGGCATCGTTGTCCGCGACGTGGCAGGGTTTCCCTTTATAAATCAGTGATTGTCTGGAGTCCCTGCCACATGTGTCTCGTGTCTGAGCCGTTGAATTGAGACTCCACTTTGTCCCTGTACTGCTGTTTTGCCTCTGAATGCCTTACGGAGGTCGTAGCTGGTCTGGTTGTACACGTCCATGTTCCCAGTCACCTCACCGCGGTAAAATGTGGTGTTTTCGAGCTTGCAGTTTGGCGCGAATGCTGCCATTTATCCACGGTTTTTAGTTTTAATCGTCACAGTGGGAACAACATCCTCTATGCACTTCCGGATGAACCCAGTCACTGAGTCACTGTATAGGTCAATACTATTCTCAAGAGGTGACCCGGAACATTTCTCAGTTCGCGTGATCAAAACAATCTTGAAGCATAGATTCCTATTGGTCAGACCAACATTGAACAGTCCTTACCATGGGAGCTTTTATAGCTTTCTGCCTATATGTGGAGAGGAGCAGAATGTAGGCGTGATCTGATTTGCTGAAGGGAGGGTGGGGGAAGGCATTGTAGCTGTCCTGGAAGTGAGTTAGCAATGATCCAGGGTCCGTGTTGTGCATGTAGCACTGGAGATGTGTTGATAGAATTTCAGTTGAGTGTTTCTCTCAGATTTCCTAGTTACAATTAATGTGGCCTCAGGATATGCGGTTTCCAGTTTGCACATAGTCCAGTGTATTTCCTTGACAGCCGTCGTGGTGTCGGCTTGGGGGGAATAGACACGGCAGTAACGACTGTAAAAAATTATTATCTAGGGAGGCAATGCCAGATCGGGAGAACAAAAAATTACTTGAGTTCCTGTACGTTTCTACAATCACACACTGAGTTGTTAATAATGAAGTTCATTCTTCATGTCCAATGGATCCGGAGAGAGTCATGATTCTGCAAAAACAGAGTGTTACAGTCCCTGATGTCTCTCTGGAAGGAGATCGTCGCCCTGAGCTCGTCTACTTTATTGTCCAGGGACTGAACGTTAGCGAGTAATATACTCAGAAGCGGTGGAAGGTATGCACGCTGCCTGAATCTGACTAGGGCCCCACTCCTTCTACCTCTTCTCCAGGGTCGGCGTTTTGGTGCAGCCCCGGGATGAGTAGAGCTGCCTCAGGAAGTTCAACTAAAGGATCCAGGTCAGGTATGTCGAATTTCTGCTTGAATTTCTGGTGAGTGACCGCCAATCTAATATCCAAACGTTATTTCCGGCTGTAGGTAATAATGCAAGAAATGTTCTGAGCAAATAACGTAATTTCTTAAAAATAAATAAACAAAAACAAATTCTGCAAAGGAGCTAGAAACAGGGCAACCGTGTCTGTCGTCGCCATCTTGTCACGCACACACACAGGGCTGGCTCTGAAGAGGCCCTTGAACAGCGCTGGTGTTGGGGGGGGGGGGGGACAGACAGACAGCAGCACAGCAGGTCACCAGGCAGGGTGAAGGACCACTGCTGCTCTGATGGAGGAGCAGAATGAACTCACCTACCCTTTCCTCTACTCCTCTGCTCTACGACCCTCGCTTCTCTGCCTCTTCTCATCCTCTCTCCCTCTCCTCTACGACCCTCGCTTCTCTGCTTCTTCTCATCCTCTACGACCCTCGCTTCTCTGCTTCTTCTCATCCTCTGCTCTACGACCCTTGCTTCTCTCCCTCTCCTCTACGACCCTCGCTTCTCTCCCTCTTCTCATCCTCTCTCCCTCTCCTCTACGACCCTCTCGCTTCTCTCCCTCTTCTGTTGAGTTTCTAGACTTTACACAGAGAGTCTCTAGTCTTGTTAGCAGTGTATACACAGTCTTTCAAAAAGCTTACATCTGTGTACTTTATAACAGTCTCTTGGATGGTAGAAGACACAAAAAAGTAGATGTTGCTCTGTTCAGGAGTAACCATCCCCTATACAGCCCTAGAACTACACACTACTAGATGAAAAAGAAACAGCGTGATGTTCTGGTACTCTCGTGTTTACCAGACCTGTAGCAGACAGCCAGAAGAAGGAGACACGTGTTCGGACAGGACGTGTGCGTCCCAAATGGCATGCTATTCCCTATATAGTGTACTTATTTTGAACAGGGCCCATAGGGCTAGAGTCTAGTGCACTATATAGGGGATAGTGTGTCATTTTGGACGCAGCGAAATGTGTTATGGCCATAGAATTGCTAGAGCGGGATTCCCATTGAAGTCAATGGTTCTGTGATTATGGGTGGCTATAGGGAACAGTTATTCTATTTCTATGGTTATAGCCTTGGTTCAGGTCAGGTGCCTGTGGTAACCTACGCTAGCTCTAAAATCTGTTCCCCAGGTCTAGGTAGCTCTGTGATCTGTTGCCCTGGTCTAGGTAGCTCTGTGATCTGTTGCCCTGGTCTAGGTAGCTCTGTGATCTGTTGCCCTGGTCTAGGTAGCTCTGTGATCTGTTGCCCTGGTCTAGGTAGCTCTGTGATCTGTTGCCCGGGTCTAGGTAGCTCTGTGATCTGTTGCCCGGGTCTAGGTAGCTCTGTGATCTGTTGCCCGGGTCTAGGTAGCTCTGTGATCTGTTGCCCTGGTCTAGGTAGCTCTGTGATCTGTTGCCCTGGTCTAGGTAGCTCTGTGATCTGTTGCCCTGGTCTAGGTAGCTCTGTGATCTGTTGCCCTGGTCTAGGTAGCTCTGTGATCTGTTGCCCTGGTCTAGGTAGCTCTGTGATCTGTTGCCCGGGTCTAGGTAGCTCTGTGATCTGTTGCCCTGGTCTAGGTAGCTCTGTGATCTGTTCCCCAGGTCTAGGTAGCTCTGTGATCTGTTGCCCTGGTCTAGGTAGCTCTGTGATCTGTTGCCCTGGTCTAGGTAGCTCTGTGATCTGTTGCCCTGGTCTAGGTAGCTCTGTGATCTGTGATATCTTACCCAGGTCTTTTATTCGAGGCAGGACATTGATTGTGAAGTTGGTGTAGGAGGCGACTTTAGGGTCAGGTGAGGCGATGCCCACGTGGGACTCGTAGATCCGTAAACTCTGGGGCTTCTTGGGGCGAGGGTGGATGTGCTGGAGGTGAGGAGAAGAAACACAAAGGAAAACTGAAATAAACAGGATGGGAAACTAGACTGGTTAAATGCATCAATCAGTCTGGTTAACCAACCAGACAAGCAAACAACAATGTATAGGGGTTTTCAGTTAATGGGGCAATCTGCAGTTCAAACAATAACAAAGTTACTAACCCGCCACTGTTTTGGTAAAAAGCTGAGGGATGGGGCTGGAGAAATATAACCACTCTAAAATTCATAGACAGAGCTATGGACGCAAGCACTGATAGGAAATAATTAGGCCAGGAACAATATCTGATCTGTAGAAGTTATTGAACGCTGATGACACCATCTGTCTGCATCCCACTTTCTGTATGGCCATGATTAAAAGACTACGGAACTGTGGCTAACAAACAACCTGAGGATCTGAACTTATTGAACTCTCTATCAATTTGACAATATGTCCGTCTGGTGTCTTGTCTAGCCATGATTAGAGAGATGAAATTATAATAGGGATGCGTTTACAGAGACAACGACCCAGTGGAGGGAGGGAACAGAACAGTGTGTTTTGTGTGTACAATAGCAACCAGGGCTCAGGACCCCTCTGTCTGAAGAGGTTCTAATGATTGGGCCTCTTGGGGAATATCAGCGACAGGGTGGCGAGGGAGAGAAAGAGAGACGCAGAGAGAAATGGGGGAGAGAGAGAGAGAGAGAGAGAGAGAGAGAGAGAAAGAGACAGAAGGGACGAGAGAGAGAGACAGAAGGGACGAGAGAGAGAGAGAGAGAAAGACAGAAGGGACGAGAGAGAGAGAGAGAGAGAGAGAGAAAGGCAGAAGGGACGAGAGAGAGAGAGAGAGAGAGAGAAAGACAGAAGGGACGAGAGAGAGAGAGAGAGAAAGACAGATGGGACGAGAGAGAGAGAGAGAGAAAGACAGAAGGGACGAGAGAGAGAGAGAGAGAGAGAAAGACAGAAGGGACGAGAGAGAGAGAGAAAGACAGAAGGGACGAGAGAGAGATAGATAGAGAGAGAGAGAGAAAGACAGAAGGGACGAGAGAGAGAAAGAGACAGAAGGGACGAGAGAGAGAGAGAAAAACAGTAGGGACGAGAGAGAGAGAGAGAGAGAGAGAGAGAGAGAAAGACAGAAGGGACGAGAGAGAGAGCGAGAGAGAGAGAGAGAGAGAAAGACAGAAGGGACGAGAGAGAGAGAGACAGAAGGGACGAGAGAGAGAGAGAAAACAGTAGGGACGAGAGAGAGAGAGAGAGAGAGAGAGAGAGAGAGAGAGAGAGAGAGAGAGAGAGAGAAAGACAGAAGGGACGAGAGAGAGAGAGAGAGCGAGAGAGAAAGACAGAAGGGACGAGAAAGAGAGAGAGAAAGAGAAAGAGAGAGAGAGAGAGAGAGAGAGAAAGACAGAAGGGACGAGAGAGAGTGAGAGAAAGACAGAAGGGACGAGAGAGAGAGAGAAAGAGAGAGAGAGAAAGAGAAAGAGAAAGACAGAAGGGACGAGAGAGAGAGAGAAAGAGAGAGAGAAAGAGAAAGAGAGAGAGAAAGAAAGAGTGAGAGAGAGAGAGAGAGAGAGAGAGAGAGAGAGAGAGAGAGAGAGAGTGAGAGAGAAAGACAGAAGGGACGAGAGAGAGAGAGAGAGAGAGAGAGAGCGAGAGAGAGAGAGAGAAAGACAGAAGGGACGAGAGAGAGAGATAGAGAGAGAGAGAGAGAAAGAGAGAGAGACAGAAGGGACGAGAGAGAGCGAGAGAAAGACAGAAGGGACGAGAGAGAGAGAAAGAGAGAGCGAGAGAGAGCGAGAGAGAGCGAGAGAGAGCGAGAGAGAGCGAGCGAGAGAGAGCGAGAGAGAGAGCGAGAGAGAGCGAGAGAGAGGGGGAGAGAGAGAGAGAGATAGAGAAACAGAGAGTGAGAGAGGTCATGATCTCATGGGCTCCTGAATTATTCTTTTAAAAAATGAATTACAGTTGAATAAACGTAGAATTACAGTTGAATAAACAAGGACTTATACAGGATACTATCCTCTACATCAAAATTCCAAACCTAAAAATAACAAAATTACCTAGAAGGATTCTTACTAAGAAGGACTATATCAAGACAAAACGTCTAGCGGCAAACCAAACGGCAAACCAGAAGAAACACAGCAGAAACCTGGGAATACCATCCGACCCAAAAACTCTGAAGCTACTTCTGAAACCAAAAAGTAAAAGACAATCTCTAGGTTATGTTGTTATATAAAGCTAAGTAAATAAGTCTACTGAGCTACCAGGACAGAACAGATCCGGCCCAAACTTCAATTAGCACTGAAGTGTGAAGTGAGATGTGTGAAAGCCCTTGAGGCCAAAAATGGCAGCAGAGTTTCACAGCCTTCCTCCACCCAAATACAGAGGCCTCTGAGGCCCCCTGCTCCACGGTAGAGGTCATCACAGTGCAGTACCCCTTGGATATTCAAAATAACACTGCACGGAATAAGTACAAAAAGAAGCTCCTCAAGGGCAATCCAGAGACACTATTTGCCGACCGCTACAAAAAAACGGAAATGTAACCCACTTAATGTTCCACATCCCACAATCTGGACCCTTTCTTTCTAAAATTAGCAGCCAAAATTGTTGCAACCCCTATTACCAGCCTGTTCAACCTCTCTTTTCGTAACGTCAGATCTGCAAAGGGGGTGACACTCTAGATCCAAACTGTTACAGACCTATATCCATCCTACCCTGCCTTTCGTTACAAAGAGGCGAACCGTAAGCGACTTCATTTTCCACACAGACCATCCCCTGGCATGACACAGTGCTATAAGAGCACACTACCCCTATGTCAACTAGACATTGAAGACCATGAAACCTCTGTCAATGTGTACAAGGCTGAAACGGTGGTGGTGCAGTTTCAACAGGACTTTTATGGCATCAAAGAGCGAACATAGCAGGAAAAGCTCTACCTTGGTGACGACTCCCCCCCATCCTGAGCGAGTCTGGATCACCCCTCATCCTCAAACTGCCCTGCAGACGAGCAGCCCCAAGAGGATAGCCACTGAACAGATCCAGGTCCCACAACTGCACTGCTCCTCCATTGTTGAGAGAGATCAATTCAGAGCTGGAGAGAGAGCTGGAACACAGAGCCCAGCTAACAGCACTGCAGGAGGAGGCTGAGGTGCAACACAGCAGGACACTCCCCCAGAGAGCAGGAACACTCCCCCAGAGAGCAGGAACACTCCCCCAGAGAGCAGGAACACTCCCCCAGAGAGCAGGAACACTCCCCCAGAGAGCAGGAACACTCCCCCAGAGAAGCCAGCAGAACAGCCCACCGCGAACCTGGATCACACCACCACAATTGGAGAGACAACACAGGACCCACCAACCCAACAGACCCCACCCCCTCCTAACAACCCCCATCAGCTCCCCGGATAGCCCTCATGACAACCCCTACATATCCACTGAGGACACACAAAAGCCAGAGATTGTGCTCCTCATTGATGCAAATGGGAAATAATTTACATTCAAGAGAATAAACTTTTTCCCAAACACAAAGTGGCTAAACTCTGGTGCCCAAACACTAGGCATGCCCTGGAGCTGTTGTCAGAGGACAGACTAGGGTCCCCCAGCCACATCATCATTCACACGGGCACCTGAGGGCCCAGCAGGAAAGGGTGGCCACATCACTAAAGGGAGTGATTGAAAAAGCTTCTTCCACTTTCCCTAACACGTGAGTGGTTATCTCCACCCTGCTACCATGAAAATACATTCACCTTGTCACCACACAGCGGGTGAATGCAAGCATTTCCCGGGACTGTGCCTCAAAACCTAATGTCTACCTGGCCCACCACTCCACCCTGGACTTGGACAGCCTTTACGCTCAGTTCCACCTATACAAGGTAGCAGTTCCAATTTTTGCCAGGACCCTGAAGGACGTCACCCTCAACTGCAGCCCCAGCACCTCACACAGGAGCAACAGAGCAACGGACACCCCGCAAAGACCAGCGAGACACACTCCCAGACCTGCGAGACCCCCTCCGGAGGACCTGCACTGAGGGAACCCACGCCAAGAGGACCTACACCCAGACCACAGCGTCACCAGCCACATCCTCACCCCAACCAGCCTAGACCCCCGAAACAAACCCTGGCCACACCCTATATAAGCCCCCCCAGATCAGAATTATACCCCTTCTGCCCTCTCATGTCCCCCGCCCCTGGAGCAAGGAGCTCAACATGACAGCCACACATATGCCCAGGCCGTGAGCAGAGAAAGGCCCAAAACCCACTAATACAACCATCCAAGACCCATCCTGCGACCTAAGAGGTATTTATCAGATGCTCAACATGTTCTGCTCACAGCTACTGTAATGGTCCGGGCCTAAACCACACGAAAACAACACTAGACACGCATCCTGGAATATACAAGGTCTGAGGTCATCTGCCTTTGGCCTAAAGAGCAGGAACCCAGACTTCATTAAGGAAATTGGAAATACAGACATTGTCATCCTACAAGAAACAAGGTATAGAGGAGACGGACCCACTGGTTGCCCTCTAGGTTACAGAGCTGGTAGTGCCATCCACCAAACTACCATGTGTGAAACAGGGAAGAGATTTAGGGGGTATGCTAATTTGGTATATGCAAATAGTCTGGGTAGCCATTTGATTAGCTGTTCAGCAGTCTTATGGCTTGGGGGTAGAAGCTGTTAAGAAGCATTTTGGACCTAGACTTGGCGCTCCAGTACCGCTTGCCATGCGGTAGCAGAGAGAACAGTCTATGACTAGGGTGGCTGGAGTCTTCTGCAATATTTAGGGCCTTCCTCTGACACCGCCTGGTATGGAGGTCCTGAATGGCAGGAAGCTTAGCCCCAGTGAAGTACTGGGCCGTACACACTACCCTCTGTAGTGCCTTGCGGTCAGAGGCCAAGCAGTTGCCATACCAGGTGGTGATGCAACCAGTCAGGATGCTCTCGATGGTGCAGCTGTAGAACTTTTTGAGGATCTGAGGACCCATGCCAAATCATTTCAGTCTCTTGAGGGGTAATAGGCGTTGTCGTGCCTTCTTCATGACTGTCTTGGTGTGTTTGGACCATGATAGTTTGTTGGTAATATGGACACCAAGGAACTTGAAGCTCTCAACCTGCTCCACTACAGCCCCGTCGATGAGAATGGGGGCGTGCTCGGCCCTCCTTTTCCTGTAGTCCACGATCAACGCCTTTGTCTTGATCACGTTGAGAGAGAGGTTGTTGTCCTGGTACCACATTGCAAGGTCTCTGACCTCCTCCCTACAGGCTGTCTCATCATTGTCGGTGATCAGGCCTACCACCGTTGTGCTGTCGGCAAACTTAATGATGGTGTTGGTGTCGTGCTTGGCCACGCAGTCATGAGTGAACAGGGAGTACAGGAAGGGACTAAGCACGCACCCCTGAGGGGCCCCCGTGTTGAGGATCAGCGTGGCAGATGTGTTGTTGCCTACCCTTACCACCTGGGGACGGCCCATCAGGAAGTCCAGGATCCAGTTGCAGAGGGAGGTGTTTAGTCCCAGGGTCCTTAGCTTAGTGATGAGCTTGGAGAACACTATGGTGCATTAGTCAATGAACAGCATTCTCACGTAGGTGTTCCTTTTGTCCAGGTGAGAAAGGCGTGCAATATAGCTTGTTACCTGTATAAAAGACACCTGTCCACAGAAGCAATCAATTAATCAGATTCCAAACTCTCCACCATGACCAAGACCAAAGAGCTCTCCAAGGATGTCAGGGATAATATTGTAAACCTGGAATGGGCTACAAGACCATCGCCAAGCAGCTTGGTGCGAAGGTGACAACAGTTGGTGCGATTATTTGCAAATGGAAGAAACACAAAATAACTGTCAATCTCCCTCGGCCTGGGGCTCCATGCAAGATCTCACCTCATGGAGTTGCAATGATCATGAGAACGGTGAGGAATCAGCCCAGAACTACACGGGAGGATCTTGTCAATGATCTCAAGGCAGCTGGGACCATAGTCACCAAGAAAACAATTGGTAACACACTACGCCGTGACACACAAGGTCCCCCTGCTCAAGAAAGCACATATACAGGCCCGTCTGAAGTTTGCCAATGAACATCTGAATGATTCAGAGGAGAACTGGGTGAAAGTGTTGTGTTCAGATGAGAATAAAATCAAACTCTTTGCCATCAACTCAACTCGCCGTGTTTGGAGGAGGAGGAATGCTGCCTATGACCCCAAGAACACCATCCCCACCGTCAAACATGGAGGTGGAAACATTATGCTTTGGGGGTGTTTTTCTGCTAAGGGGACAGGACAACTTCACCGCATTAAAGGGACGATGGACGGGGCCATGACAATTACCCAAAACACACGGCCAAGACAACAAAGGAGTGGCTCAATAAGAAGCACATTAAGGTCCTGGAGTGGCCTAGCCAGTCTCCAGACCTTAATCCCATAGCAAATCTGTGGAGGGAGCTGAAGGTTCGAGTTGCCAAACGTCAGCCTCGAAACCTTAATGACTTATAGAAGATCTGCAAAGAAGAATGGAACGAAATTCCTCCTGAGATGTGTGCAAACCTGGTGGCCAACTACAAGAAACATCTGACCTCTGTGATTGCCAACAAGGGTTTTGCCACCAAGTACTAAGTCATGTTTTGCAGAGGGGTCAAATACTTATTTCCCTCATTAAAATGCAAATACATTTATAACATTTCTGACATGCGTTTTTCTGGATTTTGTTGTTGTTATTCTGTCTCTCACTGTTCAAATAAACCTACCATTAAAATTATAGACTGATCATGTCTTTGTCAGTGGGCAAACTTACAAAATCAGCAGGGGATCAAATACTTTTTTCCCCTCACTGTACATGATCAATTACACATTTTAGAATCAGCTACTGAAGACTACGATAACCCACTGGATTCTAAAATTACATTGAATGAACTACAGGACAAAATACAAACCCTCCAACCCAAAAAGGCCTGTGGTGTTGATGGAATACTAAATGAAATGATAAAATATACAGACCACATATTTGGAACCAAGGACCGATCACCCCAATCCACAAAAGTGGAGACAAATTAGATCCCAATAACTACCGTGGGATATGCGTCAACAGTAACCTTAGTGCAGAGGATTTTCCCATCATTAACAGCAGACTCCTACATTTCCTCAGAGAAAACAATTTCCTGAGCAAATGTCAAATTGGCTTTTTACCAAATTACCATACGACAGACCACGTATTCACCCTGCACACCCTAATTGACAAAACAAACAAACCAAAACAAAGGTGAAGTCTTCTCATGCTTTGTTGACTTCAAAAAAGCTTTGACTCAATTTGGCATGAGGGTCTACTATACAAATGGATGGAAATCAGTGTTGGGGGAAAAACATAAAATCCATGTACACAAACAAGTGTGCGGTTAAAATTGGCAAAAAAACACACTTTTTCTTTCCACAGGGCCGTGGGGTGAGACAGGGATGAAGCTTGAGCGCCACCCTCTTCAACATATACAGGTAAAAGTCAGTAAATTAGAATATTTTGAAAAACTTGATTTATTTCAGTAATTGCATTCAAAAGGTGTAACTTGTACATTATATTTATTCATTGCACACAGACTGATGCATTCAAATGTTTATTTCATTTAATTTTGATGATTTGAAGTGGCAACAAATGAAAATCCAAAATTCCGTGTGTCACAAAATTAGAATATTGTGTAAGGGTTACATTTTGAAGACACCTGGTGCCACAAACTAATCAGCTGATTAACTCAAAACACCTGCAAAGGGCTTTAAATGGTCTCTCAGGTCCAGTTCTGAAGCCTACACAAACATGGGGAAGACTTCAGATTTGACAGCTGTCCAAAAGGCGACCATCGACACATTGCACAAGGAGGGAAAGACACAAAAGGTTATTGCAGAAGAGGCTGGCTGTTCTCAGAGCTCTGTGTCCAAACACATTAATAGAGAGGCAAAGGGAAGGAAAAACTGTGGTCAGAAAAAGTGTACAAGCGATAGGGATCACCGCGCCCTAGTCAAGATTGTGAAAAAAACCCATTCAAAAATGTGGGGGAGATTCACAAGGAGTGGACAGCTGCTGGAGTCAGGGCTTCAAGATCCACCACCAAGAGACGCTTGAAAGACATGGGTTTCAACTGCCGCATACCTCGTGTCAAGCCACTGTTGACCAAGAAACAGCGAAAAGCGTCTCACCTGGGCTAAGGAAAAAAAGAGCTGGACTGCTGCTGAGTGGTCTAAAGTCATGTTTTCTGACGAAAGCAAATTTTGCATTTCCTTTGGAAATCGAGGTCCCAGAGTCTGGAGGAAGACAGGAGAGGCACAGGATCCACGTTGCCTGAAGTCTAGTGTAAAGTTTCCACCATCAGTGATGGTTTGGGGTGCCATGTCATCTGCTGGTGTCGGTCCACTCTGTTTCCTGAGATCCAGGGTCAACGCAGCCGTCTACCAGCAAGTTTTAGAGCACTTCATGCTTCCTGCTGCTGACCTGCTCTATGGAGATGGAGATTTCAGGTTCCAACAGGACTTGGCGCCTGCACACAGCGCAAAAATCTACCCGTGCCTGGTTTACGGACCATGGTATTTCTGTTCTAAATTGGCCAGCCAACTCCCCTGACCTTAGCCCCATAGAAAATCTGTGGGGTATTGTGAAAAGGAAGATGCAGAATGCCAGACCCAACAACGCAGAAGAGTTGAAGGCCACTATCAGAGCAACCTGGGCTCTCATAACACCTGAGCAGTGCCAGAAACTCATCGACTCCATGCCACGCCGCATTAATGCAGTAATTGAGGCAAAAGGAGCTCCAACCAAGTATTGAGTATTGTACATGCTCATATTTTTCATTTTCATACTTTTCAGTTGGCCAACATTTCTAAAAAATCCCTTTTTTGTATTAGCCTTAAGTAATATTCTAATTTTGTGACACACGGAATTTTGGATTTTCATTTGTTGCCACTTCAAATCATCAAAATTAAATGAAATAAACATTTGAATGCATCAGTCTGTGTGCAATGAATAAATATAATGTACAAGTTACACCTTTTGAATGCAATTACTGAAATAAATCAAGTTTTTCAAAATATTCTAATTTACTGACTTTTACCTGTATATCAACGAATTGGTGAGGGCACTAGAACAGTCTGCAGCACTCGGCCTCACGCTACTAGAATCTGAAATCAAAAGTATTCTGTTTGCTTACGATCTGGTGCTTCTGTCCCCAACCAAGGAGGGCCAACAGCAGCACCTAGATCTTCTGCACAGATTCTGTCAGACCTGGGCCCTGACAGAACATTTCAGAAAGACAAAAATAACAGTGTTCCAAAAAAGGTCCAGTTGCCAGAACCACAAATACAAAATTCCATCCTTCCAGTTGCCCTAGAGCAATACAAAAAACTATAAGTAGTTCAGCCTTAACATCAGCACCAAAGATTACTTCCACAAAGCTGTGAACGATCTGAGAGGCAAGAAGGGCCTTCTACACCATCAAAAGGAACATAAAATTCGACATCCCACGTAGGATCTGGCTCACCAACCAAGAACTCACAAAATGGGTCAAACACCAAATTGAGACTGCATGCAAAATTCTGCAAAAGCAGAATACTCTGACCAATGTGACAGACCCAAAATTAAGGAAAGCTTTGTTCGGTGAGCATAGCATTGCTATTGAGAGAAGCCGCCGTAGGCAGACCTGGCTTTCAAGAGAAGACAGGCTATGTGCACACCGCCCACAAAATGAGGTGGAAACTGAGCTGCACTTCCTAACTTCCTGCCAAATGTATGACCATATTAGAGAGACACATATTAGAGACACAGATTACACAGACCCACAAAGAATTAGAAAACAAATCCAATTTTGGATAAATCCCATTGTGACGGCCCTGAATATTTCTGAACCGTCTCAGTGCTTCTCCTTCTAATAGGGCGCTTCCCCTTTAATTCCTCATTAAATAGCCAGCATCAGCTGCGCAAAGAAAAAGTGGTGATTGAGACATGAATGAGGATGTGGACGACCTTCAGTTCATGAAGCTTCGCCATTACGTTTGTTTTGTTGCCTTACAGTGTGTTTTGTAGCCTTAAAGCGAGTTTACCCAGGATTGGATCCACTCTGTGCGTCTGTGGACTACCACTCTCCGTTGGTTTTCGTGGCCTTTTCTCCGCTGGAGAGCTGTTGGCGGATTGTCTGACTGACCGACTGACTACAACTTTTTGTACACGGTATTTCATTTGTTTGGGGTGATGTATACTGTGATTTATGTAGTTGTGAGGACGTATTATTCTTTGGGTAGTCTTTGATACGCTTTATAGTTGTGTTACAAAATAAGTGTTATTTTGAGTGTATGAATATACTGGGGTTATGCTACGGACAAACGTTGCGGGACTAAGGCCACTTGAGTCACTGAACTTATTTACCGGGCTGGACTCTTTTTATGCCCGAGGTACAGGACATTTCTAAATGAACATAAGTGCAGTGATTTGTTATATTGTTGTGTGTGGGTGTGGGTGATCATTTATGTTGTTAATACAACCACGCAAAAGAATACACTTGTTTGAAGTTCTTTCCAAGGTTTTAAGGGGTTTATGAAAAGTATATTTCCATCTTGACTTTTACATAAGTCCTTTGTATTGGTGTGACTTGACGGACCAGATGGGACTCATTCCCTCCCAAACTGAAAGGAGAAACCCATGCTTTCTCTGGTGGGCACAACCTACCTGGCACCCCTATAAATAACCTCAAGTCAAAACCGTTACATAAAAAATGGCACCCCAGATGGGACTTCAACATTGAGAACTAACCAAAGCAAATCTTTTGAGTGGAATTAAAATAATGGATTCACTACAAGAAAATGTGCTCATCCATATCCTACCTGTCCATGGGAATACACAGGGCCATTCTGACTACCGAGCCAACAATACAAATCATAATGTGAATGGAAATAATGGAGTTGATTTGGGCCAGAGCCCTGGGAATCTAAATGCTCGGTCTGGACCACAGGCCACAGGTCTAACTAGTAACTCACTTATTGACATGGATCTGTGTGAAAGTACTGAGCTAGCCCTCCCTCTGACGCCCCACCTTCCTCCATTGTCTGGTTTATCTCCAGAGGTTGTAGTCTTACAACTTCAAGGTGACATCCTTGATATTCGTAAGACTCAACAACATCTACAAACTCTAATCCATCATAAATTCAAATGTCTGAGTGTAGAGCAACAACAGAGTGCCATGGAATTCAGAAACTCACTGAGTACTCTAACCCACACTCTGACAGAGCTCAGTGAGAGTGGAAGACAGGAAATTACTGGTGCCATGGACAGGCAGTTTGACTACCAACAAAGCCAACTCACTGCCACTCTCCAGTGGCGCCTGCAACATCATCACACTGAGGTCCTCAAGGACGTCAATTCAGTATTTTCTCCCCTGGTTAACACGGTAGACCACTTGCAGACAGCGCTCTCTAATTGTGTTAAAATGTTGGATGATGTGTCTGTTGACATGGCCTCCATTAGGCACAACTCCTTGCACAGAGCTTCTCTTGTGTCCACTTCTGTTCAGACCACTGAGGGCCAAGCGGGCACCTCAGAACAGCCAAGACAAGGCCATGCTGCAGCCACCCCTTGCAGGATGCAATCCACCATGCATCCTGGTGTTCATTTTCATGGTCCCATAACTCCCTCACCCTCTACTTCCTCAATCCCTCCTAGCTCTTTTGTTCATGGTGATTTGAGTAGACGTCATGTGGGAGCGATGCCCATTAAATTGCAATTTCCCACCTTTGGGAAAAAGGATGACAGTCCTGATCCGCTAATGTATCTGGAAAGATGTCATGACTTTCTTGCCCTCAATCCCCTGGCTGACGAAGTACTCCTTGCCACATTGAGGAATGTGTTGCATGGGACAGCTCGAGACTGGTGGGATGTGGCACGTCTCACCACTACCTCCTGGGCTGACTTTGAGGCCAAGTTTTCCTCTGCATTTCTGTCTGAGGACTACACAGATGAGCTGGCAGACAGAGTCAGGAATCGAGTGCAAAGGGAGAATGAGAATATCCGTGACTTTGCATACGGTTACCACTCCCTGTGCAGAAGGTGGAAACCTGGCATTGAGGAGGAAGAGGTCATTAAGTTGATCTTGAAGAACATCAACCCACTACTAGCCAGTCAACTCAGAGAAAGAGTCACCACTGTCGATGGACTGGTTCGCCTGGGACAGCAGTTCGAGAAGGACAGAGAATGCCAACAGCAATATGAACAGAGAAAGAAACAGACACCCAAACAGTTACCCAAACCAGATCATCAACCACAGCCAGAGTCTCCAGCCAAGACCCCTCCCATGTTCTGTTGGAGATGTAGCCAAAAGGGACATTCTTCAGCTACATGTCCAAGACCGTATCAAGTAAACCCTTCCAGAAACCACAAATCACAACAGGCCAACACACCTAACACACTTCGCAGGAACGACCATCCTACTCTGGGTGCTTTGACCAGAGCTGAAACCTCAAGAGTCACTGCCTACGCCCCCCGCCCGACATCCCCTTCCTTTCAGTTAATACCACACCAGCTGGTGTTACCCCTGTCCATAGGCCCATGGACAGGAAGAGCCATCCTGGACACCGGGTCATCCTACACACTGCTCAATGAGAAACTGTGGAAGGAGGTTCAAGGTCCAAAATACAACTGGAAGCCGTGGACAGAAGGTCCACTGTATCTGGCTGACGGTGAGGCTAAACGACCACTTGGATGGAGTGAGGTGGAGTTCCGCCTGTGTAACCGCTCCTATATGATTCCTTCGGTTATCCTACAAACCAAGAACCTTGCTTTTCCTGTCGTGTTGGGAATTGATTTCATGTACTTCAGTGGTGTCCAGATTGATATCGCACACAATTGCTACTGGTTTCCAAACAATCCGAGCAAGAAGCATTTCTTCCAATCAGAAGTTACAAAGTTACATGATTGGGGTCCAAATGTGGCAGTCTTCTCTGCCGTTGCTCCGGTACCACTAACCCTGGGTAAAACTTCTGATGATCTCCTTTTACAGGCTGTAAGAAGAGCTCAGCTGGAACAGCCAGAGGAGTTAAGGCTGTTGGAACAGCTGCAGAATAATGCTGATGTGTGTACTTCAAAGCTAGGACGCACCGGACTCCTGAAGCACAAAATATTCCTTACACAGGAAATGCCGATCAAGCAAAAGCCATATCGTTTGTCCCCAGCGAAGCTAATCATCCAAAAGGGACTCATTAATGATATGTTGACACAAGATATAATAGAACGTTCCTCCTCTCCCTGGGCTGCTCCTGTTGTCCTCATTCCAAAAAGACCGGTGGTCTTAGATTTTGTGTGGACTATAGGAAGACCAACAATGTTTCCCAGACTGATGCCTATCCTCTTCCCACCATCCACGAGATCCTGGAGTCATTGTCTGGCGCTGTTGTGTTCACTACCCTTGACCTCAATAGTGGCTATTGGCAGGTTGAGATGGACCAGGAAAGCAAGGACAAGACTGCTTTTGTCTGTGCTGAGGGCTTGTTTTCCTTTAAGGTGATGCCTTTTGGATTAAAGAATGCACCTGCCACTTTCCAAAGACTCATGGAGATTGCGTTAGGTGAGCTCAAAGGGAAGATATGTTTCGTCTACCTGGACGATATAATTATCTACTCCCAGAACAGAGAGCAACACTTTCAAGACCTTCAAGCAGTGTTGGACAAGCTAAGAGAAGCTGGTCTGACAGTGAACATGAAGAAGAGCAACTTCTGCCAAACCTCCCTGAAGTTCCTTGGCCATATTGTGTCTTGTGATGGTATTCATGTGGATCCTGAAAAGACCAAGGCTGTACAAGACTTCCCTGTGCCAACCACACTCAAGGCCCTTCAACGGTTCCTTGGGATGGCTGGATGGTACCATCGGTTTGTGTGGAACTTCTCCCAGGTGGCAGAACCCCTCAACGGGTTGAAGCGAAAAGGGAGCGAAATTCCGATGGACGGCAGAGTGCCAGAACTCCTTTGAAACCCTGAAACGACACCTCGTCACACCTCCCATTTTGGGTCATCCCAACTTTGATTTCCCTTTTGTTGTTTACACTGATGCAAGTGATGTTGGACTTGGTGCTGTCCTAGTCCAACAGACTGGACTTGGTACTGAAGAAGTGCTAGCGTTTGCCAGTCGGACATTGAATGGAGCAGAACGGAACTACTCCACAACCGAGCAAGAGTGCCTTGCAGTTGTCTGGGCTTTGGAAAAGTGGAGGTACTATCTGGAGGGAAGACACTTCACTGTGGTCACTGACCATTCCTCCCTTGTGTGGGTGTTCAAGACCAACAAACCAAGCACCAGGCTCATCAGATGGGCTCTACAGTTGCAAGAGTTCACCTTTGCAGTAGAATACAGGAAAGGAAAATATAACACTGTTCCAGATGCCTTATCCAGAGCTCCTGCTTGTGGTAATGGTGGCCCTCATCTTACATGTGCTACTGTCCTGTCTAGCAGTCGAGATTCACCCAAAACTGACTTTCCCATCTCTGATGAGGTCATTTGGAAAGCCCAACAGGATGATCCAGAAGTACAGGCTTTGTACCAGACTATCCTGGAAGATGGAGAAAAGATGGTTAACCCTACCACAAAGCTGACCATCATTGAAGACAAAGTCTACCGAGTTGTACAACTACCTCACAGAACACTCTACCAAATGTACATACCTGAAACTCTACGCCTTCAACTGCTTCAACATTTCCATGAAGACCCATTAGCTGGTCATTTGGGCAGGTTCAAAACCTACAAACGTTTGCAAGCATTACTGTACTGGCCACATCTGAGCATGGATGTGAAGTCACATATCCGAAACTGTCAGGTTTGTCAAATGTACAAACCAGAAGGTAGAAAACCTGCTGGCAAGTTGCAGCAAACTGTGGTTACCCGACCTTGGGAAATGTTAGGAGTGGATTTGATGGGTCCATTTCCTAGAAGCTCCAATCAGAATGTGTACATGCTTGTTTTTGTTGATTACTATTCCAAGTGGGTTGAGCTCTTTGCCCTGCGTCAGGCCACAGCGAGGACCGTCTCTAACATCCTTACGAAAGAGATCCTGACTCGCTGGGGAGTGCCTGATTACATCCTGTCTGATCGAGGTTCCCAATTTGTCTCTGATCTCTTTGGAGAGACCTGCCAAAGATGGAACCTGAGACAGAAGTTGACCACAGCCTATCACCCACAGACCAACCTCACTGAGAGAGTAAATCGAACCTTGAAGACAATGGTTGCTTCCTATGTAGGGACCCAGCACAAACACTGGGACAAGCACCTTCACGAGTTTCGATTTGCCCTGAATTCTGCTGTGCAAGAGTCCACTGGAGTCACACCTGCAGAGCTGAACCTAAGTCGTCTCCTCCGGGGACCCTTGGATATGGTGCTACAGCCCCAGCAGCTTACTCCAGACGCTGCTTGCTATGACCAGGTAGTCCATCTCCACGACTTGAGAGCTCTTGTCTCAAGGAACATGATCCAGGCTCGACTCAAGCAGAAGAGAAATTATGATAAGAACAGACGAGACATGCAGTTCCAGCTTCGTGATCGGGTGTGGCTTCGCTCTCATCCTTACTCGAAAGCTGAACAATTCTTCTCGGCCAAGCTCGCTCCTAAATGGCAAGGACCATATAGGATTGTGGAGCAGATGGGCCCTTTGAACTACCGAGTGGTGAAAGAGGACACCGGTGAAGATATGCGCGTTGTCCATGTCTCACGCCTTAAGGCCTGTTACCCTCGGCTGAGGAATTGGAGGAGATTGAGCGCCGCAAGGTCCTGGAGATCTTTGAAGAGGAAAGTAAGGAGACTTTTCTCGGATTCCCAGACCCAGAAGTCTCACGGCTTAATGCCTGTGACCCCTCAGCTGAGGAGCGTGAGCGCCAAAAAGTAATGAATATTTTTGTAGAGGAAAGTGATGAGGAGACCTTTCTCGGTTTCCCCGACCAAGATCTGCCTTCCCGACAATGGTCGGCTTTTTCCAGGGGAGGGGGTGTGTGACGGCCCTGAATATTTCTGAACCGTCTCAGTGCTTCTCCTTCTAATAGGGCGCTTCCCCTTTAATTCCTCATTAAATAGCCAGCATCAGCTGCGCAAAGAAAAAGTGGTGATTGAGACATGAATGAGGATGTGGACGACCTTCAGTTCATGAAGCTTCGCCATTACGTTTGTTTTGTTGCCTTACAGTGTGTTTTGTAGCCTTAAAGCGAGTTTACCCAGGATTGGATCCACTCTGTGCGTCTGTGGACTACCACTCTCCGTTGGTTTTCGTGGCCTTTTCTCCGCTGGAGAGCTGTTGGCGGATTGTCTGACTGACCGACTGACTACAACTTTTTGTACACGGTATTTCATTTGTTTGGGGGTGATGTATACTGTGATTTATGTAGTTGTGAGGACGTATTATTCTTTGGGTAGTCTTTGATACGCTTTATAGTTGTGTTACAAAATAAGTGTTATTTTGAGTGTATGAATATACTGGGGTTATGCTACGGACAAACGTTGCGGGACTAAGGCCACTTGAGTCACTGAACTTATTTACCGGGCTGGACTCTTTTTTATGCCCGAGGTACAGGACATTTCTAAATGAACATAAGTGCAGTGATTTGTTATATTGTTGTGTGTGGGTGTGGGTGATCATTTATGTTGTTAATACAACCACGCAAAAGAATACACTTGTTTGAAGTTCTTTCCAAGGTTTTAAGGGGGTTTATGAAAAGTATATTTCCATCTTGACTTTTACATAAGTCCTTTGTATTGGTGTGACTTGACGGACCAGATGGGACTCATTCCCTCCCAAACTGAAAGGAGAAACCCATGCTTTCTCTGGTGGGCACAACCTACCTGGCACCCCTATAAATAACCTCAAGTCAAAACCGTTACACCATTTCTATTGGATGAAATACCACAGTGTGCCATCACAGCAGCAAGATGTGTGACCTGTTGCCAGAAGAAAAGGGCAACCCGTGAAGAACAAACACCATTGTAAATACAACCCATATTTATGTTTATTTATTTTCCCTTTTGTACTTTAACTATTTGCACATCGTTACAACACTGTATATAGACATAATATGACGTTTGAAATGTCTTTATTCTTTTGGAACCTTTGTGAGTGTAATGTTTACTGTTAATTTCTGATAGTTTATTTCACTTTTGTTTACCATCTACTTCACTTGCTTTGGCAATGTAAACATATGTTTCCCCATGCCAATAAAGCCCTTTGAATTTAGAGAGAGACCAACTGTCACCTAATTAAAATGGAGGGCAATAACAGTGGTCATTAAAACATTTTGGATGTGTCCCAAATGGCACCCTATTCACTACAAATGGCACCCTATTCACTACAAAGGGGACTACTTTTGACCATAGGGCATAGGGTGCCATTTACATTTACATTTTAGTCATTTAGCAGACGCTCTTATCCAGAGAGTGCATACATTAATTTGTGTAGTTTTCTTTATGCATACTGCCCCCCCCCCCCGGTGGGAATCGAACCCACAACCCTGGCGTTGCAAACGCCATGCTCTACCAACTGAGCTACATCCCTGCCAGCCATTCCCTCCCCTACCCTGGACGACGCTTGGCCAATTGTGCGCCGCCCCATGGGTCTCCCGGTCGCGGCCGGCTACGACAGAGCCTGGATTCGAACCAGGATCTCTAGTGGCACAGCTAGCACTGCGATGCAATGCCTTAGACCACTGCGCCACTCGGGAGATATTTGGGACACAACTTTTCATTATTTTGGTCTGCCTGCTCTTCTGCTGAGGGAGGACAGACACCATGCATCCCCTCCCCTACATACTGACACCAAGCGTCGAACGCAGACTCAATAACACCAGCTATTGCTGTAGAATAGACATTGTATGTGAATGAGTTCCCCCATTGAAAACCATTATGAATGATTAGGTTGACGGTGAGGACGTGATGCAGGTTTGTCTGGGACGGGGAGTGTTTCTTGGCTTCCTCACTGATGATAGGAGATCTTGTAAAGAACTTATAATTTACAATATGTGAAGTTTGGAGGCCAGTGTCAAAGTAGACAGTATAACTTACTAGATAAGGTTGAGGAGGACGTCAATACTTACTAGATAAGGTTGAGGAGGACGTCAATACTTACTAGGTAAGGTTGAGGAGGACGTCAATACTTACTAGGTAAGGTTGAGGAGGACGTCAATACTTACTAGGTAAGGTTGAGGAGGACTTCAATACTTACTAGGTAAGGTTGAGGAGGACTTCAATACTTACTAGATAAGGTTGAGGAGGACTTCAATACTTACTAGATAAGGTTGAGGAGGACTTCAATACTTAGTAGATAAGGTTGAGGAGGACTTCAGTACTTACTAGATAAGGTTGAGGAGGACTTCAGTACTTACTAGATAAGGTTGAGGAGGACTTCAGTACTTACTAGATAAGGTTGAGGAGGACTTCAATACTTAGTAGATAAGGTTGAGGAGGACTTCAGTACTTACTAGATAAGGTTGAGGAGGGTCCCAGTGGACCCAGTCATAGATCACTTGTTTCTCTGCCTGAGTGGCGTACTTGGCCCAAGGTGAAATGCGGTACAGACGCTCCCCTTTCTTAGTGTGGACCACCACCTGCAGGGAGACAAGACAGGTGGCAGGTGACACAGAGGTTAGAGCAGTCGCAACAAAGACACAGGGGGTTGCGTCCCAATTGGCACCCTGTTCCATTTATAGTGCACTACTTTTGACCACGGCCCATAGGGACTATGGGAATAGGAA